>NC_139221.1:269554470-269771970 GCF_055691185.1 Crinia signifera
AGAGCACAAATTGTGTAGTTTGCAGGGGGTGTCGAAAAACCTGGCACTGGCCTGGCTCCTCCTAATTGATTGGGCAGGGGGGTACAGTGTAAGTGGAAATGAGTTCCATCACCTCATGAGGACCACTTTAAGCACTGGTGCAGTCCATAGAAGCAGGGGACTTATAAATGCGCAGTCACACCAAGGTACCGGCACCTGTCGAATCTATTGCACAGGTTCTGGGACACCGGGGTGGTGGCTGTCTCCTCTCTGGTCACAAGGGTAGCAGCAGCCCCTGAACAAATGTAAGTAGGAGCTACAATTTTGAGTGATATTTTCATGTTTATTGGTTATACTATTACACAGTTAGCACCAGGGTACATGGGGATCGAACCAGTGGTTTGATACATCACTATAATATAAATATTTAATATTTTTACTTGCTATAGAAAGATGCCAAAACAGTTAGAGAAGGAATTACGACTTTACTATTACAAATAGTGTTAATCGATGTTGAGCATTTACTAATAATTAAAAACTAATAGAAAAAAATATCATCTGTAACACAAGGATTAAGATCGATTTTAAAGCAATCTGAAATCAATTAATAAAATATTTACCTTTATTAAAAATAACCCTCTCCCTCCTCTGTCTCTATTTCCTCCTCTTTTTCCTCCTCTTACACTCTTTCTCACTCACTCTCTCTCTCTCTCTCTCTCTCTTTCTCGCTTTCTCTCCCTCCCTCTCTCTCGCTCTCTCTCTCACTCTCTCTCTCTCCCTCTCTCTTTCTCTTATTATGTTTCAGGATTATATTAAGATAAGAGCCTCAGAGCTGCCATGAAATGAATGAAGTGGAAGTTGTCTATGAGCATGCCTTGACACTTCAGTAGTGGTTTAGTCGCGTCTATAAATAAACCCCATTATTTTGATTAACATGAAGGTGGTTTGAGTGTGCCAGGTGTATAATCCTCTAGAGAAGCCAGGTTTTTGTAAAGCAATTTCAAGCAGATGTTTGGAAATGTACTTAAGTTGTGTCCTCGTTCCCTCTCCAGGTAAATCTTGTCTCCGAACATATCTGGTGTGAGGATTTTCTTGTGAGAAGCTTCTATTTGAAAAACCTACAGACTAACGAAACTCGTACAGTCACCCAGTTTAATTTCCTCAACTGGAATGACCACGGTGTGCCAGCTTCGACGCGCTCACTGCTAGACTTCCGCAGGTACACATTTGCAGTTCACAGCCTCTTGTGACCACTAATAAAGCACTGAGTTTGCTATTATACATCAATAGTATATAATTATAACATACAGATATAATATGCTTTTGGCTTACCTTGGTTTGGTATCATTACGGTCTGTATCATATGAGTTATCCAATAATACCCCTTTCAGACATTCTACCCAGGATTTTAGACCCGGTTCAAAAATCCCGGGTCCATTGCAGGTGCGCAGGACCCGGGATTTTAGAGGACTAAAATCCCGGGTAGAGCCTTTCAGACACACCCTAGTCCCGGGATTGTGCGTGTGCACGTGAAAAATCCCGGGATTTTGCCGTATGTCTGAAAGGGGTATTACTAATATTGTACGTTTTGTCCAAATCACTAAAGTTGTAAATGAGTAAATTCTTACAGTATGATATATGGGATATATTACTATATAGGTGGATACAATGTGATAGGAGCTACAATGAGAAATTGCTTCTGCAATTCATAAATATATATTGTCTTTCCCATATACCGGTAAATGTGCCTTTTGCGTTTATTAATTAGTAAAATGCTACCTACGGTAAATAAGGGAGATTTGGGTTGGAACTAGAACCCTTTACACACGACTGATGTGTTGTGCTGAGTAATCTAGTTAGCACAGATCGCTCGCACACATCGCTGGCTAGACCGCCCATACACTCATAGCGATATGTGTATGAGTGATGTCCTTACTATTCCAGTGCTTATAATGCACATTCAGAAAATCTGACTGGTTCTTGACTGCATGTGCTTAATATATGAGCCGGCGATGGCAACACTTGTTACCGTGCATCACCATCGCTATGGGGTATACACACGGAGCAAACCGTGCTACATTTCTAACTGATCTAGCCAAAGTAGTATAAATAACCAACATATCCCATTGCAATGTACAATGGGCATCCAAAGCACCTCCATAGGGCTGTGAGCAATTTTAAGCGAATTCGGCTCTGCGAAGGGTGCGAGATCGGCTTAATTCGGGTGCCATTTTCAGCATTTAAACAACACCCAAACGGCAACTTGCACCCTTTGGCACTAATTAATAACTAATAATAATCTGCCCCTATATATAAACTGAACTGCATCTGCTGCTTTGTAGCACTTTATGTACAGATTCAGACTCATTCGCATACAGATACACTATTTTTGCATATCAAATTAATTAGCACACCCTGGTGCATCCTAGTTGCTTCGTATTGCAATGAGACACATTTTTGGGTGAATACAGAAATACAGATAGTGTCCACAACTGTGCGCACTAGCAGCTAGGAAAGATACCTCCCTATGGTGTTCTCAGCACCCTAAATTATATTTAGTAAGCACAACAAGAAAGTGGGAATATCTGTCACCAGCGCTTGTATGTAGGAATTTGTACTTCCCTCATGGTTACCAATTTATGCTTATTCCCAGAAGGATGTTCTAAACACTCCTGTATCTTCCATCAGGAATTGTGGGTACATGAAAAAAACATATACAGTATATTTCATAGCGTATAACAGTTTAATCAAGAATACATCAAAAATACATAAAAGCACAAAAAATCCCAATCAGGAATTTTCTAAAATATCACATACATCAAATTCACTTGGAAGTGGGTGGTTTTTGAATGAGCGTGAATCTCTCTATGTTCCGAGAGAACAGGTACCCTTAAATTACAGTACCCTTACATCAGTTATGATCAACCTATCTTAATGTGCCTCTCATCTGGGACACCAAAATAGGCAGTTTTCATTAGAACTTACTGCATATATTACAGTATGGGGTTCCCAAAAACAGATTTTGGGACCCCACTTTGGACTGCAGCCGAAACATTATTCATCCCCGCCGTGACATACTGTACAGTATACTTCTCACATATATCCCTACACATACTGTACTTCGTGCCACTGAACAGTTCTTTTGGTAAGTGACATTGTTGCTGTGTGATGGTGGATAACCAGTACAAATGTGAAACCGATGGCGATGAATGTACACCTAAGTGTATGGTTATAATAAAGGCAGCTTAAAGGAAGTGTTCAGAAAATTGCTCGCCGTACGTATTCACCTGCTTAAAATATCTCAATATGCATTGCTTAATTATACATTGGAGCATACAGAGGAAATTGGCCAAAGAAAGAAAAAAACACTGGCAGTATAGAAAGTGTTCCACTGTGTAATCTTAAAAGGTTGCATAGGGAAGAAGAAAATGCCTCTCACTGTAAGGCAAATACTTGCTAAATGGTACATTAAAATACATAATTATAGTGTAGAACGGTAGTTGACACGTAATCAGCTGCAGTTGCTGCTTTGTGCCTGGCCACTGTGGACAGTCTCTCTAATCATATCACAGAAATAATAGGGCTTACCCGAGAAGAGTGCTGACCTTTAATGTCTTTGGGTTTGTCATTTTGTGAGATTAGTAAAAGCCCTTTCAGAAGATGTGACATATTGGTTAAAGAACTGTTCTCTGATGTGCAAGGTGGCCGGTTCAGTTCCTGCCTCTGTCACTGGCCCTCACTGTGGTTTGGGGAAATCCATTTATCTGCCTGTGTGTGAGGTTGCTTGACTGTCACTGACTTCTAACTATAACATTAATCCTTTCTTCTCTGCCCTCCTTAGCGGATGCACAAAACCTTAAAATATAAAGCAGGAGTTGAATCTCCTCTGTTTCCAAGTACCAACCAATCATCTCTTAACTGCCATTTTATAGGCTGTATTTGAAAAATTACAGAAGCTGATTGGTCGGTATCTTTCCAAGCTTTGCTAAATCTTCCCCCATAGCCTCTTGCGTACGCAGTGACGGAAACAGTGGAGATGCTTGGTATTTTCTGGTTTTATGCATCCTCTAAGGAGGGCAGAGAAAAAACGGATTAATGTTTTTGTTAGAAGTTAGTGACAGTCAGGCAACGTCACACACAGGCAGATAAATGGTCTGCATCCTATTGTGTCATTATGGGCAACATCAGGTATTCTGGCTCATGCTGAACTTCTGTGATGCTCCCCGTGGCTTTCAAAGAATTGTGGGAAAAAGCAGTTTTCTTAAAGCTTAGATGTCACTTTTCCCAATACGTCTATTCACTTCTATAGTATTAATTAGGTGATGGAAATATTAATAAATTATATGTATATTTATATACATCTATACTGTTCATACCAATTCAGATGTGTCTCATGTCTTAGCGATCAGTGGAGGATTTCCACTAGGCTTCCGCATGTACCTAGAGGGAAATCCATCACTGATTACTAAGGCATGATTGGCACAAGCCTGGTGTTTTTTTTCTTGTTGTGTTTTTTTAATTTGCAACTGAAGGGGGGGGGGGCAATAAGCAGTACATTTGTGATGCAGAAGGCGGTGGAAGTAAGACTGGCAGTCTTTGAATGGCGGACTGGAAGCATCAGGACCAAGCAGACATGGGCATAAAGTGAGCCAAGGAGGCAGTGATGTGATGTGATGGATTGACCAATACTATTGTGCTTAGGAGTGGCTTGTCAACTAATTTTACCCCGGTTAGTGAGGTCACTATTGAACTGAAAGGTTGACTATTGGTTCAGACAATAACATGGCTGACTCCTTGGCTGTCTGTGTTGTGAATCACAAAATGATATGTTCAAATTTTGACTGGAAATCAAAAGTCACATTTCTGAAATGATTTTCACACCACAGATTTACAAGCACTTACTTATATTTGTTGCTTGAAGTTTCTTTGAAATTTGTTGTACAAGAATTTTTTTTGTTATATTTTCATCTAGTGATGTTTGGCAGACAATGTTTTTTTATTATTTTCATTTACATTACATTTAATTAAAAGGTGTTATAAAAACATCAGATATAACAGATAGCCATGATTGCATTGGGTGAAAGAAGTATAATCTCCCTGTGCCTTTATTCTGGATGTACTCTGCAGTACAGAGACCTTTTTTTGTGTGTAAATGTAAACTAATTTTAATTCTTATAACTAGTTCCAAAAACAGGACAAAAAATCAGTGGAGTAGTTTCAGAAATGAATATTATAAGCATAAAACACTTATCCAGATTGTAGAAAGGACTATAAATGTATTGTCTTCTAATTTTAAAGGAGAACTTTTTTATGCATTCTATAGAAAGAAAGTACTCCATTTCCCCATGTAGCCAATGTAATGTGGCCAACGACAACCTTCATCATATTGTGGCACTTGTATAAAAGAATAGTTGAAAGTGATTTTTTTATCTTCAGATTGCTTTATGTTGTGAATACACCATAGGTTTATCGTTCGTTAGTAGATGCATAGGCTGGTGCATCTACTAATTGGCCCACACTGCCTCCAGGGCATGGTCCTCCACCTGCATCAAGTTAAATTGATCCATACTAAATCATGACTACTCAATGTTGGACAGAGCCCTCCTCCTGAGCCCTGTTGTTGCCTTCTATTTTCAAAGTTGTGTGATGCTTCGGGCACTTCAGTTGTTAGGGCCAGACTGGCCCATAGGAGCACTCTGAAAACCAATTGCCGGAGGGACCACCCCCTCTTCTAGGGATAAGGGTCAAGACAGCACACTTGAATAATACATTATACATATGTTAATTTTCTAAAGTGCAATGCTGTTATTAATCTAATACATTACTACATAGTTATGAATGGTGCAGCAGTATATATTATGTATATTTGTCAAGAGGCTCAAACCATTCACTGTCTAATGGTTAGCCAAGCCTACATGGTGAATGGCCACACCTCTTTTGGAGTATGGCCACACCCTTAAGCATGGGCCCCTTGCAACAAATTTTTTTCTGGTGGGCGTTTCATGCCACAGTCCGACAATGTCTGTTGTCCCAGGCGGCTCCTTCTTTTACCTATGCTTTCCCAGAACCAGTGAGACTAGACAGAGCCTGTTGGGCAGCAGATGTGCCTTTAGCAACACATTTCTAAGACAGGAGAAACCACTCAAGAGTTGATCACCGCCCCGTACAAAACATCAATGTGGAGATGTGAAAATATTGCTATGAAGTTATGCCCCTGGTAGATGCTAATTTACAAAGCTTAGAAGACTATTGTATTATCTTTGTATAACTTCTGTGTTTTTCATCAATGTGTTTTATATATTTAAATAGATCAGTTTATTTAGATACACAATGGAATTGCAGGCAATGCATGACTTTTGCTTCTCTACATAAATCATACATAATTTTAGTTGCTCCTCACCAGGAGATGACCAGAGAGGAGATACAGCTGACCATTTTGGGGATGCGGTCTTTGTGTCAAAATACTGAACTTCATTTTAGGAAAAATGCAGTGAATAGCAAGTCCTAGAGGATGAGGTTAGACTAAAATTAAGTGAATATCTTAATTTTAGCCGTGCACTCTCCACTCGAACCCACAATTCAAAGTATTGTCTCCCTACTGTGCTCATTTCCCTTGGAAGTATATAGGATGCAGTAGATCCACCCACTGTTACCGGGATCTGGGGGATGAGTCTCCTGCTACTTCTGGGAGAGTAGACAATTACTGTATGAGTTAATGTTGAAAGTATGTATGATATACATAGTATAACTGCTGTAGCTGAGGGAAATAGTAAGCATATTGTGTTCTCATATGATTCAAACTTCAGTTGTTACATATATAAGCTAAAGCGCTAAGATGTTATGATATCCTTTCATATGTTCATCAGTTGTGTTCCTGCTATTTTGAAATTTTTTTTGAAAAAATTGCTATTTTGAAAAAATTCTCAGAAGCCTTATATGTGAAATTCCTTGTACCTGCGTTTTTTATGCAGCTTTATTAGCTTTTTTGGTTTGCACCTTTTTTATATTGCATGATGGATTCCATTTATTTTTTATTTCCATCAGTCATACAAATCAATATATAATGTTATATAAATGTATTAATAGTTACAAAGTTATAAGAAGACATGAATGGATCTTTTAGGGCCTATTATTCAATTTATAAAAACTGATGCAATGGTAACTGCGTACATACATTGTTGTAACCCATAGGAACCAATCTGCAACCAATTATTTTTGTAATATTCTAGAAAATTTGAATTGCAACCTAATTGGGTATTATGAATGATAGTACTTGGTTACAGTTACCTGCACATGAGTTACATACAGTAAATATCTTGCAGCCAATGCTTAAGCATCCTCTTGCCTAATTACTAAGTAAAGTAATTGTTTGCTCTGTATTACAGTGTACATTTGTTTTTCTGCATAAAAATACAAGTGTGTTGGTGAATTAATTGAGCATAGCTTAACTATGGAAATAATTGTCTTAATAATGTCGATATATGTTGGCATAGATTGTTAATAATATTTATTAATGTGGGCTGTGTTTTGTGTTAAAGTATTTTTAGGCACAGTCACATATACACTTTTATATATATATATATATATATATATATTGGAGTATTGGTGAATTAATTAAGCATAACGTAACTAGGGAAATTATTTTCTTAATGATGTTAATATATGTTGACTTATACTAATAATAGTTATTAATTTGGCCTGTGTTTTGTTTAAAGTCTTTTTACATTCCAATTTCATAGTTAACAATTCTCTTTTCTATCGCTATGAGTTGATTTCTGTCGATTTTTTTTAATTATTTAATTCAGTTAACTAAATTTTGATTACTTTTAATATATTTGATTTTGATTTTCTTTTGATACAAATAATATATATATATATATATATAAATATATATATATATATATATATATATATATATATATATATATATATGTTTTATATATTTTATTACTTTTAATTTGGGTTTTAATTGAATTTTAGTACAAAATTATTTTTAAACATTTTTGTAAATTCAATATAGATGTGCTATACTTATGCACAATCACTACAGTATTTTAAAAATAAATACTTGAAACATGTTGTTGTTTTAACTTTTTTTAAAACTTTTCTAACAGAGGTTCAGAAATGTAAATATTTTTCTTGTAAATATTGAATTATCTTTCATATGATCTTACAAGAGAAAATAACTTGTTAATTCTTTTTGATGCTGTTGTTGTATGATTACGAGGAAGACTATGTCTATGTGTATAAGTGATAGAGAAACCTCACAACAAAGGTCATCTTAGCAGCTTCTTTGTGCAGTTAAACTGAGCTAATATTGACCACTTTGATAACTTGTTCCCTCCCTACAGTATGTGCACAAAGCAAACATGCTAAGAGCTAAGATCACTTTCATCACTATTGGATAACATGTAAAGAAATCAACATTTTATTTTATTTCTCTTGCTGTACACGCATTGGCATTTACTAACAAACACTCACTTTGAAAATTGTTAAATTCTTATTTTGCCAGCTAATTAGCAGTTGCCAGTGTCATTTTTGTGATGTTGCAGCTAGTAATATGAGCCCAGTTGCATAGTCACAAAAGTGATCATTGGAAACTGTCTCTCTGCTGCGGGGACAATATGGAAGTCCCATTTCTGTGCCTCTAACGACTATTGACCTTTGCTTGCTGACGGTTTGCATGACGAGTTTCTTTTCATTTATTCAACCAAAGGGTTTGGTTTGTATCACTAATCATTCTCTCTCTTTCTCTCTCTCATGTTTGTCTACACAAACGTACCGCAGTGAACGGCCTGCTTGTGGTTAATGATCGCACTTTGACACAATGAAATGCTTGGTTGTAGGCTTGCTTAGGCTGACGCAAATAGCCATTATGTTGTTTCAAACACTTGGCATTGCATCAACCTAGGGCCATGCTGTACATTCTGTATTTTGAGGTCCTTGCAAATTATTGTTTTATTTTGTGAAAAGTAATTGTGGACACTTTTAAAAAACATACTGTTTTATTACCATTAGATTTCCTTCAAATTGTCTGTTTTATATTATAACTTGTTTAACTATGTCTACACTTTTTACTCTATTGAAACGTGTATTCCAATTATTTCAAAGGGATCCTTGACCTTAATTATAATTGAATTTGTTTGTGTATGCCCCCTCCTAGATTTACTAATATGCTCATTTAATTTTCTGACTTGTGTACTTTTTTCAAGATCCTTTTACCATCCAAAGATGGGTTTTGGCACTTAATTTTTCATTGTCCTTGTACATGACATAGCTCTGCTCTATTCACTTTATAATTGTGACACAGAGCCGTTTTATGTTATGCCTAGACAATGTAAATGTGCTGGAAAATAAATATGTGTTTAGTAAAGGTTGCAGGAGGGTATCTATAAACCAGTTACTGCTGGTAGTGGAAAGCCCTTGTCTGTTCCTTTGACTAATTTCAATAAGACGAACCAAATATACAATAATTAAAAGAAAGACAAGATTTACATTTTGCTTGGCATTGGTGGCATACTTCCATCCTTAAAAGTACAGAAATTCTATATGTAATGCTGGTTTCTTGCTTTTCTGTAATATTTTGTAATCATTGAAGAGGTGAGTGCAGGAAGGTGTTTTGTTACGTTTACAAGAAATTGATTCATTTAGAGTTAAAGATAATTTATTAAAACTTAAAATAATTGTAACTTTATAAATTCACATGAATCTTATGCCACAGTCACTACATTTGAAAGTATGTGACTATAATGTCTAGGTCTTCATCCATTAAAGAAAAGAAAAAATTCAGAAATTGTTACAAAACACCTTTATCCAATCACCTCTTTAATTGCAATATATAGAAATACGTAAGCTTACCCTGTTTGATTCCCTTTATTCATTTACATCATTTTGTTGGAGATAGCAATGTACAATAGTTGAATGATAATAATAATCCTAATGACAAACTGTGTCATTGAAAATACACCAAAACATCTTTAGTTTTAGAGACAAGGGACTTATTAATTGGATATATGGCATTCACAGAATCATAACTCTACTGAGGCCCAAGTTGCTTCAGTGGTGCATCAAGCTGAATGATGTGTAGGGTTATCCGTACAATGTCACAATTAAAATGCTGATTGCTTTCTTCTTCTTATTATTATTATTACCGTTGTGTGAAAATTACTGTCTGCCAATGAATATACCGAGATATGACAGCTATTGTCGTGCAAACTGACAGGCCAACAAAAATATATGTTCAAGTAGATCTAGATCTGTGACACTTTCTGCCTTGGGAATTAAGGCATGTTTAATAATTCTAATATGTCAGTATTGTATTAGTAACTATTACTGTGTTACATACATACATACATTGAAATCTAGATTGGAGCCAAGTTGTTTAAAACTATTTTATCTCAATACAATTTTAAATCCACAAATTTGTTTGAGGCTCAAGAATACCCAAATCAGTTGAATTATGGTTTGAAAGGGATCATTTTACTCATCTATAGTTATTCTTTTATATCCTGCTGGCTACTTGGCAAATTAAATTGCAGTGTGAAATGTTGGCAAGCCAGTCACTGCAACATGGGGTGGCATAAATAGTAAAAAATTGTTATCAGCAGCTCTTTTATCAACAGAATGCCAAGAATGTGGTTTGTTTCCAGAATGCTGACAAAGTGGTTCATAATTAGAATGCAGAGAAAGGGGTATATTATCAGAATGATAAGAAAGTTGTTTATAATCGGAATGCTGAGAAAGTGGGTCAGTATTAGAATGTTGAGAAAATTGTATATGATCAGAATGTAGAGAAAGTAATTTATATAATCAGAATGCCGAGAAAATGGTTTATTATTATGCCGAGCAAATGGTTAAATATTGGAATGCTGAGAAAATGGTATAAGAGTGTGGAGAAACCGGTTTATAATCAGAATTCTGAGAAAATGGTATATTAGAATGCTGAGAAAATGGTATATAATCAGAATGATGAGAAAATGGTTTATAATCAGAATATTGAGAAAATGGTTTATTAGAATGCTGAGAAAATGGTATATAAATAGAATGATGAGAATGTAGTTTATAATCAGAATGCTGAGAAAGTTATTTGTAATAAAATCCTGGGGATGTGGATTTTAAACAGAACACTGATAACGTGTTTTCTAATCAGAATGCATTAAAGGGGTTTGTAACGAAAATGAGTAGTTTACAGTCAGAATGTTGAGAAAGTCATTTATTATATCAGGTTGCTGAAATATTCAAATACATCAGTTTATAATTAAGACAATATGGAAAATACTTAGAGAATTGCATAACTTCAAAATTATTATAATTGCTCAGACTATATATATATATCGTGACTGTAGAGGGTTCTGAAGATGGGACTGAGATCACGAAAGTACTCAACCTCAAATACAGATGTAACTTTGTTTATTTCATACAGTCTTCATTTCTGAACATATATATATATATATATATATATATATATATATATATGAGTAGCAGTTGTGGGTTGGCGCCCTTTGGTGAGATCTTCAATAATTAGATCTATGAAGCCTTAAGTAGGAATTCCATACACATAGAAGTAAAGTCCAAAATTCATGTAAATTTATTAAAATGTCTCTGGTTCCACACTACAATGGTGGTTAGATCAGATCATAAAAAGTTCAGTGGTACAGTTCATATCAGCACTATAGACGATCCCAACGCGTTTCGTCCCAACACGGGACTTCATCAGGGGTTCGCTATGAACATAAACATATACAAAATCTTTTTAAATTTTCATCTTGCATAATCATTTAAATATCATACAATTTTAATAACAATTTCTAAAATAATATATATAGAAGGACTTTACTGTTAAAAATCATTTTTACAGTTTTGTAGGCAAACATTATCAACATGTGAAAAATATCATTTGACAAGAAAAGATAGATGAATAAGAAGAAGGCAGGTGATGAGGAGAAAAATGAAGAAAAGAACGAGGGAAATAAGAAAAATAATAGTTCCCAAGATATTAAGTGATGACTTAAAGAGAGATTTGGAGTATATTTATGGTTTTGACATACCAAAAGGCATAGGGACAATTTCCACAGTATTTTCGCTACGGATGTCTCCGACTGGGTTTATGTAAAATGGGACCTTAAGGATTCAAAGGTACCTAAAAAAGATACCTAAAAAAGACATTCCATTTTTAAGAGAGTATTCTGATATTAGGAATATACTATGGGTGGAGGATTAGGGGAGGAAAGGGTTCCTACTACGTTGTCAATTACCTTGGGGAGTTATTACCATAAAAATTCAATTAAACCACAGGTGCACTCTCTTTCTTAATTGTGGGTTAGGCTTCCCGATATTTGACTTGGCACAATCAGGTCGCAAAAGCGCCGGTAATTTTAAAGCTGTGGGTACATGCATAAAAAATATAACAATACATGAGTATACTATTATTAATCCACCTTATGCTGGGGATAGGTTTCACTATTGAAATGAAGTTTTTACCTTGGGATTTTGGGGTTCTAGGGTATTCAACCCACTATACCATCACAGACTCCGTTCACTTTTTCGGAGAAGGTTCTGTTTTATAATGATTAGAAAGTAACTTCATTTATAAAAAAGGTACAGGAACATGATAAATTGCAATTCGCATGGGTTTCTATTGTCATATACCTACAGGTATGGAATCCTTTTTTTTAAAAGAACACGTAATAGGTGTATTCAGACTGTGCCACTTGGCCTTGTTGGGTGGACACACTTATTCAAAGACCGTCCTGGATCTATGGGGAATGAAATGCTCTGAATTAGCTGGTATTCAATATCATAGTGTTAGAATTTCTTAAAAATGGTCCCTAGTGGACTTGAAGGCTGTTATGTCTTAACCATTTTCACCTTTTCAATTAACAGGTATGGTATTCAGACCATTGTTATTTAATCATAGTGGACCCCCGTGGGTGGCTTCCTTGGGGGACGTTTCCCATAATATTAGTTTAACTATAACAGGACATATAGAAGAACGACAATCTATAGGGTATACATACCAAGATATATTCGAGAATAAGGTGTAGCCAATGTGTAGTCAGAAACAGATCGGAAACAGGGTTTATCACTGTCTGGTGAAAGAATATATATACATTCTTAAACAATAGCATATAAACAATCCATTTTAGCTGATCAGATGTTACCACTTTTATAACTTTTTTTTTTTTTTTTTTTTTTTATACATCATAAACTTATAACATTGAAGTGGCAGTTCCTACAAAGCATGGTTTAGCAAATGCAAAATTTAACACAAAAAAGACTAGGAGTAGATGACTTACCCTTTTAGAGATGTGTACCAGTGTGAAGGTTCAGTGGGAATGAGAGGTTCTATCTCATGGCCCAGGTATATATAGTGACTGGTCATGACATCACTTCCTGTTAGGGTTAATGGAAGCTATTGTATTTATTTACAAACTATAAATGTTCATATCTTAACTGTGTTTCTGATTAAGTGGCTATAAAATACCTTAAAGTGTACATTGATATAAAAGCTTTTAATTATACTATGTGGCATTGATATTATGGGCTGGTCTACCCAGCCTGCTTAGCGGCTGTCACGGCCGTTTATTATGGTCATAAATGACCTTTACATTAGTTAGACCGATGTTTATTAACATTGGTGGTGCAGTGGGGGGATAGGGGATCCATCTCCGCTTGATGGATCGCCCCCCCGTGTCCTCAATAGTGCGGCATTACTAACGCCGTCTTTACGAGCGGCACTTCCGGATTGCGTTCCACCGCAACCGGAAGTGCGTTCCAGATAGCCGGAAGTGCCGATATACGGCGCTTCTGGTCTCTGCTCGCTATAATGGGGCCGCTAGGGACCTTTTTAAGGGTTCCTAGTTACATAATCCCATGCCATATATATGTGGATTCCCCCAAACGGGATCTAATACGCTAATGAGGCTATTGTATAATGCTTTCTAAGGTCCATAGTACCCTGATCTCGTGCCATATTTGAGCAGATTCCTTATTGAAGGATCTGAATAACCACTTATGCTTATATATAATTATAGTGATCATGGAATTAAGTGACCATATAAACATTAATTCTCTCAGTGAGTGACTACATTCAAATTGATTATTTAATTATATTCGATTATTTTATCACCTTAATATGTGAGTGACCCTATATTATTTCTAAGTGACTCATATTTTAATAAATTTAATATATTCATTGATTTTAGTGGAATATGATTCCTATGCTTTAAATTAAGTGCTTAAATTTATTAAATTAATATTTATTTGTGTTTAATCTTAATTTATGTGCTCATATTATTTAGATCTACTTTTTTATACTAATAAAGTGCTATTCTTGACTTATATAGTGGTGCTCTATTTTTTTTTTTTTTTTTTTTTTTTTTTTGGGAGTTTTTATGAGGCGCTAATAGGATAGGGATAATGATAAGTATATAGATGTTTATACCTGGTGTTACCCACCTTATGGTGGTTATGGGGAAAATTAAGGTATTAAGAGGTGAGCTTACTTTATATTAAAGTTTTGTCCTACTTTATATTAAAGTATGGTCCTATTCAATGATTTAATGGGGTACGCCTATATAGGTCTGAACCCTAATTATACCTCTTTCAGGTCAATTAACGTCCGTTAAAGTCCCAAATTTTGCACTTGCTATTACAATTCCATGCTCGTACATATTCTAGATAGCTTAATTGGCTTCAGGGTTGCCAGCCCAGTATAGAAGAATCGGGACAGAAGATCCCTATTTGATCTTCCCTAACCATTTCTGGAGGTGTTGTTTTCTAGAGAAACGAGACTATATCAATATTCTCATTTAGGCCCTTAGGGCTCAGAGTGTCCAAGTGGAAAATCCAGTATGACTCTCTTTTGGATAAAAAAAGATCTCTATCTCCTCCTCTATCGTCTGATTTGACGTGCTCCAGAACCATGAATTTCAGGCTATCCACCTTGGATTCATGTTCTGTTTGGAAATGGCGGGGAAGGCTGTGGTTCTGCACCTTATTCTTGATATTCCTAAGGTGTTCTTGTACCCTAATTTTGATGCTTCTCTTAGTCTTTCCAACATACAGCTTGTTACAGCCACACCTATTCAGATAAATGACATAATTTGACTCACATGTAATCGCCTCTTTGACCTTAGAGATGGATGTGTACTTCTTATCTTTCTCTATGAATTTGCAACAGATGCACCTGTTGCACGGAATGATTCCACTTCGTTTTTGGAGAAAACCTTCTTCACGTTGAGGTCTTTCTATCGGTTTCAACCTGCTTGGGGCTAACATGTTCTTCAAGTTTGAGGCTCTCCTATAGGTGACTGTGGGTTTCTGTGGGAGATGGGGGCCCAGTACCGGGTCTTTGAGGAGTAGGTGCCAATGTTTCTGTAAGCATTTTTTGATCTTCTGACTTTCTTGATTATAATTGGTAATGAAAGACCTCTGTTGGTGTGTGTTATGGGGGGCCTGTACCTTTTCCTCTAGAAGAGTTGCTCTTGATAGCCGAAAGGCCCTTTTTTGATCTTGTGATATATCACCATCTTTATATCCTTTATCTATAAACTGTTTTTTTAGGACGTTGGATTGGTTCCAGTAAGTATCATCTGAGCTGCAATTCTTCCTTATTCTCAGGAATTGGGAGTAGGGGACGTTCTCCTTCCACAGCGGTAGATGGCAGCTTTCGGACGGGATATAACTGTTGACATCTGTGTCTTTAAAATAGGTTTTAGTGGTTATCCTGTTGTCCTGGTCTATTTCAAACACTAAGTCAAGGTAGTCCATCTTGTTGGTGTCACATTTATAGGTGAACTTTAGATTATAAGGGTTTGTCTGTATTTCTGCCATGAACTTTTCGATACTTGGCTTGTCTCCCTCCCACACCACAATGAGGTCGTCTATATATCTTTTATAGAATCGAATATTGGGATATTTATACTCCGCTCCTTCGTACAAATGATTTTCTTCCCAGTCATTCATGAGGATGTTGGCATATGAAGGGGCAAATTTCGTCCCCATTGCAGTGCCTCTGTTCTGTACATAGAATGTGCCTTCGAACTCAAAATAATTGTGGTATAGAATGAATTCTATACCTGCAGTTAGAAATTTGCTCTCTTCAGGTTTGACCGTGCTGTCTTTAGAAAGAACCCTGGTTACTGCTTCCAGACCCATGTTGTGGGGAATGGAAGTGTACAGGGCTTGGACATCTATCGTCAACCAGTAATACTCTGGTGACCATTCAAACGATTTTAAGTCCCTGAGTAGACAGGTGGAATCTTTGAGGTAAGACCTCTGAATTCTGACATATTTTTGCAGCCTTAGATCTAAATAATGTGAGAGATTAGATGTTAGGGAATTAATCCCAGCCACAATAGGTCTTCCTGGTGGGTGTTGATTGTCCTTGTGCACCTTGGGAAGGTGGTAGAAGATGGGTATCTTCGGTTTTTCCACTGCCATATATTCGTATTCTTTTTGGCAAATGAACTCATCCTGTCGGGCTTTTCTCAACATTTTACATAGGTCTTCTTTGTACTGTGTTGTGGGGTCACTTTGAATGATGGAATATGTAGACTTGTCTTCAAGCTGTTTTTTGGCTTCATTGACATAGTCAATTCTGTTTTGGACAACGACGGCTCCCCCTTTGTCTGCTGTTTTTATGACGATTTCTTTGTCTTTCTTCAGATTCTTAAGGGCTTGTTGTTCTGAGGGTGAAAGGTTCCTGTTATGTTTTTCATTGATGTTTTTTATGTGTCGGAAGTCTTCCTTTACAGTCTCATAAAATATGTCGATATGACTTCCTCTGGACTCTACAGGGTAATATTTAGATGTTGGTGCTACTATTGGTTTCTTATCCAGAGGCAGATGGCCCTCCTTAGTGGGATTTTTAATGAAATGCCTTTGAAGTGTCAGGTTACGGATGTATTTATTAAGATCGATAAAAAGCTGGAATTGGTCAACGTGTTGATTAGGGGCAAATTTCATTCCCTTTTCTAAAACTGTGATCTCTGGTTCTGAAAGGGTCTTCTCGGATAGATTGAAGATGTTGGTTCCTTTTCTGGTGCTGTTGGTCGTCTCTTTCTTTTTGGAGACTCTTCTACCTCCTCTACATCCTCTCCTTTTAAAGACCTCTTTCTCCCTTGTGGGGAATCCATTCTGGTATAGAGTTTCTCCTCTCCTTGTAACCTGGGGAAGCCCACTCTTCTCCTTTCTCCTAAAAAAGGTCGTTCCAACGGGGAACGGGGGGATTCCGGTTGGTATCTTCTTGGGTGTGGAGGGTAATACTCTCTTCTTGGGGGTAACCTCTGTCTATGGGTATAGGTGTTCCTATTGTCACCGTATGAGGGTGTTCTGTTGGACCTCCTTCTACCATAGTTAGGAGCATACTGTTGTCTTCTCTGGTGGGATTGGTAATGATCTCTATTTTTAGAGAAAACTTCATTACGATCTTCCTGCGGTCTTCGCCATGGGCGGGTAGGATATATGGGCTTAGTGTCGAATCTGTTGAAGTCATTAGGTTTCTCGTGTACTTTCCCATTATCGTAATCCCATTTATCTCTAGTAAACTTTTTTTGTTTACGAGTAATAATATCTTTTTCCAGAGAATCTAGTTTGTGTTGTAGGTCCTCGACATCCCTCTGGAAGTCCTCATCTTTCTCAAACTACACTTGTACACTTTAAGGTATTTTATAGCCACTTAATCAGAAACACAGTTAAGATATAAACATTTATAGTTTGTAAATAAATACAATAGCTTCCATTAACCCTAACAGGAAGTGATGTCATGACCAGTCACTATATATACCTGGGCCATGAGATAGAACCTCTCATTCCCACTGAACCTTCACACTGGTACACATCTCTAAAAGGGTAAGTCATCTACTCCTAGTCTTTTTTGTGTTAAATTTTGCATTTGCTAAACCATGCTTTGTAGGAACTGCCACTTCAATGTTATAAGTTTATGATGTATAAAAAAAAAAAAAAAAAAAGTTATAAAAGTGGTAACATCTGATCAGCTAAAATGGATTGTTTATATGCTATTGTTTAAGAATGTATATATATTCTTTCACCAGACAGTGATAAACCCTGTTTCCGATCTGTTTCTGACTACACATTGGCTACACCTTATTCTCGAATATATCTTGGTATGTATACCCTATAGATTGTCGTTCTTCTATATGTCCTGTTATAGTTAAACTAATATTATGGGAAACGTCCCCCAAGGAAGCCACCCACGGGGGTCCACTATGATTAAATAACAATGGTCTGAATACCATACCTGTTAATTGAAAAGGTGAAAATGGTTAAGACATAACAGCCTTCAAGTCCACTAGGGACCATTTTTAAGAAATTCTAACACTATGATATTGAATACCAGCTAATTCAGAGCATTTCATTCCCCATAGATCCAGGACGGTCTTTGAATAAGTGTGTCCACCCAACAAGGCCAAGTGGCACAGTCTGAATACACCTATTACGTGTTCTATTAAAAAAAAAAAAAAAAAAAAAAAAAGGATTCCATACCTGTAGGTATATGACAATAGAAACCCATGCGAATTGCAATTTATCATGTTCCTGTACCTTTTTTATAAATGAAGTTACTTTCTAATCATTATAAAACAGAACCTTCTCCGAAAAAGTGAACGGAGTCTGTGATGGTATAGTGGGTTGAATACCCTAGAACCCCAAAATCCCAAGGTAAAAACTTCATTTCAATAGTGAAACCTA
Organism: Crinia signifera; assembly: GCF_055691185.1. NCBI lineage: Eukaryota > Metazoa > Chordata > Amphibia > Anura > Myobatrachidae > Crinia > Crinia signifera. The sequence goes on from NC_139221.1 coordinate 269,573,161, forward strand.
TCCCCAGCATAAGGTGGATTAATAATAGTATACTCATGTATTGTTATATTTTTTATGCATGTACCCACAGCTTTAAAATTACCGGCGCTTTTGCGACCTGATTGTGCCAAGTCAAATATCGGGAAGCCTAACCCACAATTAAGAAAGAGAGTGCACCTGTGGATTAATTGAATTTTTATGGTAATAACTCCCCAAGGTAATTGACAACGTAGTAGGAACCCTTTCCTCCCCTAATCCTCCACCCATAGTATATTCCTAATATCAGAATACTCTCTTAAAAATGAAATGTCTTTTTTAGGTATCTTTTTTAGGTACCTTTGAATCCTTAAGGTCCCATTTTACATAAACCCAGTCGGAGACATCCGTAGCGAAAATACTGTGGAAATTGTCCCTATGCCTTTTGGTATGTCAAAACCATAAATATACTCCAAATCTCTCTTTAAGTCATCACTTAATATCTTGGGAACTATTATTTTTCTTATTTCCCTCGTTCTTTTCTTCATTTTTCTCCTCATCACCTGCCTTCTTCTTATTCATCTATCTTTTCTTGTCAAATGATATTTTTCACATGTTGATAATGTTTGCCTACAAAACTGTAAAAATGATTTTTAACAGTAAAGTCCTTCTATATATATTATTTTAGAAATTGTTATTAAAATTGTATGATATTTAAATGATTATGCAAGATGAAAATTTAAAAAGATTTTGTATATGTTTATGTTCATAGCGAACCCCTGATGAAGTCCCGTGTTGGGACGAAACGCGTTGGGATCGTCTATAGTGCTGATATGAACTGTACCACTGAACTTTTTATGATCTGATCTAACCACCATTGTAGTGTGGAACCAGAGACATTTTAATAAATTTACATGAATTTTGGACTTTACTTCTATGTGTATGGAATTCCTACTTAAGGCTTCATAGATCTAATTATTGAAGATCTCACCAAAGGGCGCCAACCCACAACTGCTACTCACATTCCTCTTGTCCCCATCCAACAGGGGTCCGTGTGGGTCCGGCAGCCCTAGCACAGTTACCATAAAAACCAGTGGCGCGAAACGAGAGTCTGTCCCCCATATATATATATATATATATATATATATATATATATATATATATATATATATATATATAGCACTTACCCAGCCTAATAGAAGAAAAGGAACGGACCAGCACTCACAGGTTTAAGTAGAAAAAGATGTACAGTATTGGAAGTTACAGCATGGTATGATACAAGCAGGCTGACCCAACAGCCGTTTCAACTGGATGCCTATCCAGTCTTCTTGTGAAGACTGGATAGGCATCCAGTTGAAACGGCTGTTGGGTCAGCCTGCTTGTATCATACCATGCTGTAACTTCCAATACAACTTTTTCTACTTAAACCTGTGAGTGCTGGTCCGTTCCTTTCCTTCTAGGAGGCTGGGTAAGTGCTATTAATTAATCTCTAAGGACCATGCACCACCAACAAACATCTATACCCTAAACGGAGTGCCGTCTTGCATATATATATATATATATATATATATATAAACTTGGAACATTTTACCAGTTTGATAAATTACGAAAACATACAGTAGTTCATGAACTACCATTACTGGACATCTCTGTATTACTATAATGCTTACGTTTCCATATTGACTGATGCCGCCCATACATGGGGCCTTATTTTGGTTCATTCTTTCTGACAAAATCCTTCTTAGATGGACAAAACCATGTGCACTGCAGGGGGGGCAGATGTAACATGTGCAGAGAGAATTAGATTTAGGTGAGTTATTTTGTTTCTGTGCAGGGAAAATACTGACTGCTTTATTTTTACACTGCAATATAGATCTCACTTTGAAGTAAAACCCCACCCAAATCTAATTCTCTCTGCACAAGTAACACCTGCCCCACCTGCAGTGCACATGGTTTTGCCCATCTAAGAAGGATTTTGTCAGAAAGAATGAACCAAAATAAGGCCCATGGTCCGATGTATGGGTGTGATGAGTTGCGTGCTCCTGCAGACATCCCATTGCACAGCACATGCCCATACTTTTTTTAACGAGATTGCATCACATCCAGTTCAAAACACGTGGTGCTTTAGCGTTTTGAACTATATGCGATGCAATCTAGTTAAAATTGCCCCATGTATGGGCAGCATGACAAAATATCAATGCTCTACAACTTTTGACAAATACATTCTGTCAATAAGTGTGGTCAGCAAGATATACTATACTTGGCCATATGACAGAAACATTTATAATCGGTAAGCATTCTGCGTCCAGCTCAGAAGCTGATTATAAAGCAGAATAACATCTGCCATATTGCTTGTGAGTAGAAAGCTTAACGATTGTTTAATGTTGTCTCTTTTGGTACTTTAGCTAAAATAAGAAAAAAGAAACAGGAAGCAGTGCTCTAATGAAAGACAATTGGATAAAAAGACGAGTGGGAGTGTCCAATATAAAATATAACAATTTAATATTGGCATAAAAATAACAACAATGATAACAATAACACTGAAAAAAAAACAGGTAACCACTTCATCAATGTTATTGTGATCATTGTTGTTGTAATTTTATGATGATATTACCTTGTTGTATTTTATACTTCCACTCATCTTTTTTTATCCAATTGTCTTTCTTTCAAGTGCGGCTTCCTGTTTCTTTTTTCCATGTTCTTCTGAGGGACTGTCTATCCCTTATCCTCAGCAGCTGCTTATTAGAGGTACAGTTGTCATCATCGCCCTAGGATTTCTCCCCTTGATGGGAGGATCCTACCCTTTTTCTATCTTTTTAGCTAAAATAAGTTTTAGAATTTAGTATTGAAAAGTTGATAACAATTCCGTCATACTGCAGAGTGTGTCTAGAGTAGGCCAACAAGCAGTCTAACACTATCATATTAATCACGTAGCAGTCAAACACATTTTATTTTCTTTCTATTCTACACCGTGAAGCAGATCTAGTTCTGTGTGCTCCAAATCTTCTCTTTTATCTGTGTGAGCTTAGACCAGGTTCTCTGCAGTACACCAGACACAAGCCATTATTTTTTTTGTTACTGATAAATTAGTATGTCTATGGTTTGCTCACACACACACACACACACACACACTGAAAATACAGAAGTGATTTGTGTGAGATAACTACAATTCTACAGATACATTCTTTTCTCTACAAATATTGCTCACTGACGGAAAGATTCAGCTGGTCAAATAAAATGATTATCTTTTAATGAACGTTTTTATTTGAAGCCTTACTAGGTAAAAAAAAAAAAAAAAGAAATAGAAGAACATATACTGAATAACCAACCAAAACATATAAAATATCAAAATTACTTAAAGTTAAAGAAAATACATTTATTATATACAGTATATCTTTGGATTTAAACTGTAAATGTCAAATGTATTTTTAATTAAGGAAAATAAAAATGTTATGTTCAGTTGTAAAGTAGTGTAACACACAGGACAACATATTTGTTTAAGGGAAGAAAATTCAAACACTTAAATGGGTTACCTCAATAGATTAATAAGACAAAATATGTACATACAGATGTGTCCACATACATCTTGGTTTTATTGCGCCATGTATGGCACAATTTGTATATTTTTGTGAGTATATTGTAAGAAAGCAAATAAAGATCCAAATATGAACTGAAGCAAACTGTGGGGATAAATAAATGACAATTTCCAGTATATACAGAAAATACTAAATATATTTCAGTTCATTCTTTTTGAAATTTGTAGGACTATAATTTAATCGTATTTTAAATAAACTGGAAAGCAGTGTTTTTTAATGCTCACAGTACAGTTTTGCTTAAAACAGTAAAATTTGAAATACATTAGCTATAATGAATACTGGATTTCAGACTGAAGATTGTGTTAAAAAATGATCACCCCAGCAAACTGAGTACATAAAGATTAAATATTATCCTTGTGCCGGCAGTTCCCAAAGATTCTTATTTATGCTGTAGCTCCAGCTTAGAGATATATATTATCCTATTTTCACCTGGTGATTGTGTCACTTGTCTTGTTTCTTGTACTGTAGAAAGTAGTTTTAAAATATTGTATTATTGTAGCACTATATATTTATTACAATACTCTAAGATACATACCAATTGTGTGTGATCTACAAGTAACTGCCAGTTCTCCAGTCTGTAAAAATTGCATTGGCTTATGAATTGAATATTAAAAAATGTTCTGAGTGCAGAAGCATTGATTTTTATTTTTCGCGGTTAATGATTGTGCAGTAATTATTATTAGCTTTTATTTGTTCTTTAATGATGGTGTTTTTGTCTTCTTTATTGTAGGAAAGTTAACAAGTGTTACAAGGGTCGCTCCTGTCCTGTAATAGTTCATTGCAGGTAAGTATTACTTACTGAGCAGCGCGTCATCCCAACAGAGGATGATGATCTGCCAGTCTTTTAATGGGATGGCAATTTTGCAATTATATACCAAAATATATCTGCAATATATCGTCATTGGGTAGATGTGGATGACTGCATCTGGTTGGGCTAATATTGCATCTAACATTATGTAGAGAATATATATTTCTCCACAATCTATTACAGATGTATTATAATAGTAGAAAATATGAAGTGCACCCAACAGAAAGGAGATCAAGTTTCAGATGATTTGTTAAGCAGCTGCACCCCGTCCAATGCCCAAAATACACTGCCACTTTGTTAAACACAATACTTTTAGGGTAGGAAAGCCCATCTTCTATCCTGATAGTTATCAATAGGGAATTGTCAATTTTTATTATTATTTTATTTTATTTATACAACAACAAATTATAATAATAATAATAATAATAATAATAAAAGGCTTGTAAATTAGTTTCTGAATCCGAGACCTTTTAAACTGTGGAAATACAATTTATTTTAGGATTTGCCTCCTTCCCTAATCTTAACTTCATGCTCAAACAACATGCCTTTAAATATATAGCATTGCCTCTACTTAGTTTGCCGTAATCCCCCTGGGTGTTCGTACCCTGTGCACAGTGTCTCAATTCACAAGTGAAAGGAATTAATTCCTACGAAGATCCACTATTGTCGCCTTTATAACCTGAATGGCATTTTGTTTCTTTTTCTTTTGTAGATTGTTTATTTACCCACTTTGTAACCTTGTGTCTCTGGGCAAACTACATTTTTATGACTTTCTTTATTTCATTTTGTTGCAGAAACTAGCTATATGGAACAATAGTTAATCCCAGTTGAACAGCTTGTGCTGATTAAAGGCTTTTGTGTTTTTATGCTTTCTATTCCCACCCCCTCCTTTAAATCTCTTTCCATTTAGCTTCACCCATATTACATTAACAATAAAATTAATAGGAGAGAAACACCCTTTTGACTTTTTCCCTTTCACCGGCAGAATGCTAACAGAATTCTCTTATTATTCACAGTGATGGTGCGGGTAGAAGCGGGACCTATATCCTGATTGACATGGTACTCAACAAAATGGCTAAAGGTAAGCTTCAAAATACCAACCGCCTGCTTTCTCCTATATGTATTTGGTTCCATGGCAACAGGGAGCAGCCTTCAGTGGTTTCGAAATTTGGTTCACAGTACTCATGGTGATACAGCTTAATGCATACCTAGTCATTGTAGTATAACAAGAAGGCAATAAAGTGATTTCTTTTAAGGGTATTGCAACAAGGATAATCTTTTCAGTGCAGGCCCTTGTTGCACTGGTATTCAAAAAGCATCACCCGTATATGAATTATTTTAGATTTAAAAAAGGATGTTTACAGAAAAAAGATGTATGTTTTATATATATATATATATATATATATATATATATATATATATATATATATATATATAGTTCGAAATTACATATAATAGCATTAGTACAATAAATCTGGTCAACATTTAGTAGTGTTCACTCTAGGATTTTTTTAGGGCAGAGTGCTGACCACCAGGCAGGGCACTTTTTTTTTAATTGGGAGGGCAAATTTTATATTAGAAATTTCATTAGAAACAAAAAATAAATATTTAAAAAATTACACACTGCACTGCGATTACACCCATTAAACATTGTCATACTCTGCTATGCCCATAACATATTCTGTCATAATGACAATTACACATTATGGCACACACTGTAATGCCTCTTACACATTATACCACACACCATATTACCCATTACACATGGTGGCAAACACTGAAAGATCTCAGCGGCATGTCAGTGCAGTGGGGGGCAGCGTAAGGGCACAGTGCCACACACAAAAAGGGCAGGTAGCATTTTCAGGTTTTAAGACACAGGCAGGGTGTGGCACCCTGCAAAAGAAGCTTAGAGGGAACACTAATTTAGATGTGGATGATATTTTCACAAGAGAAGCGCATGTTTTTCAGTTTGGTTAGTTGTAACTTTGTTGAAAATTGCTTGTACTTTATTAGGACAATACAAAACAGCACACTATGGTGGTCCTGAAGGGGAAAGCAATAATTAGACTTAATTCATCTACTGCAATTTAGACATGGGAGCAGTTCTCTCTTACATCTTACTCTGTCTGTTATTACCCAATCTTGCTTTATAACTGTTCTCAATTCTAAGGCACATCAGAATATTCTAGTTCTATTGTATGGAAATAAATGTTTACACTATATTGCCACAAAAGCATTTGTGGGTCATAAAAAAATGGCCTTTATTTGTATCTGTATTTCTTATTTTATTTAACAATTATTTGTTCAAAATTTGAAACTCTCTCCAGCCACTGTGCAAACCAGCAACACAGAATAGGGTTTGCAGTATGTCATTGCAAGCTTTGCCTGACAAAGTAGTCAGCATGTAGCATGTAGCATGTAGTGGCATGTAGTCAGGCAATCATATTGTGTCTAGATGGAATCATGATTTAGATAAATTACATAAAAAGATAAATTTGCTAAATGCTAGAAACAAATGATACGCAAGGCCTGCGTAACATAAATGGTGTAAATTTGCTAACATTCACAATGCTATGTGGATTTCGATGATTTTGACAATTTTGCCCACTTGTGTCTGAGGTCGGACAAAGGAAGTAGGTGGCAAGCTGATGTAGGCTTTGTACAGTAAGACTGGTAGACAGATGCAGACAGGGAGTGGTTGGGGAAAGTTGCATATTTAGGATGAGCATGAAGCTGATGGTGACCATCATTAATGAACCACCTGTAATTGCCTGATTGTGTATATACTGATTGTTAGGTGCCTTCTTCAATACTCATGCATGGGTTTTATGATAAACATTTAGAAAGTTACTTTTTTTTAAATATACACAAATTTCAGAAATACATACGTTTTACCAATGACTGCACCTTGTGTAACCAATTTGTAAATCTGCTTAAATTTGTGGATGACACAGCATTAATCAGGCTCATCAAGGATTGTGATGAATCAGCCTATAGGATGGAAGTAGAGCAGTTGGTCACCTGGTCCAACAATCTTGAGCCAAAACAGTTGAGATGTGTTTGATTTCAGGAAGCATCTGCCAGCAGTTCCCTCACTATTGAGAGAAATATGGTTTCAGTGGTGGAGTCCATCAGATTTTTGGGTTCTATGATCTCTGAGTTTCTAAGGTGGTCATCGAACACAGATGCCATTGTGAAGAAAGCTCACCAGAGACTTTTCTTCCTTCGCCAACTTAAGAAGTTCAAATTGCTGCAGGATCTGCTGATCACCTTCTGATCACCTTCTATGCTGCTATTATTTGTTCTCTGCACCTCAATCATGGTGTGGTTTAGCTCAGCTACTATTCAGGATAGGAAGAGGCTACAAACAATGGTTAAGACAGAAGAAAAAAATCATAATGTCAAATCTTCCATCAGTCGAGGATATTTATGTGGCAAGCATTAGGAAGCGGGCAGAAAGGATCACTAGTGATCATAACCACTCTGCCCATGAGCTGTTTCAGCAGTTGCCGTCCGGCAGATGATATAGATCACTGTTTGCTAAAATGACTCATCATAACAACAGCTTTTTTCCCCCACAAGGAGTCAAATTAAATTTCACTCTTGTCTAGATAAGACAGGCAGCATTGGAAGTTTATCTTGGAATCTAAATCTCATAACACATGTGACCTACATTATTACAATTGTGTTTTTAAATTGCTATGTGTTTTTTTTCTTTGGCTGTGTAAAATGCGGGATAACATGAAAGTTGCGGCCAACGGAAAATAATTCCTGGTGCATCTCTGATACACTTGGCAATAAATAAAATTCTTATTCTGATTATTGAAACAATTATTAAAAGCACAGGGAGTGCCTAATGGGCACCTGGCACTTATGCTAATCAGCAGACACGCCCACAACTTGCTATAGCTGTGACTTTGCATAAGCACCAAATTGCGGCTTATATGAATAACACAGGTAAATGCATTCAATATAGACCAGCAGTTATATACATGTGGCTACTTTGAGGCATATGTTGTGCATCTGCTGCAGGGCAGGGGCAAATAAATGATGATGATGAAGTTTTGTAGTAAACCAGCTGTGTATGCTGCCCAGGCCGTTCCAGGCAGAGCTCTGCATATGTGCAGAAATACACCGTTTTTATGTCCGGTATATAGTTGAGCAATTTGTGCCCATTTTCCTACCAACTTTGCTCAGTAATGCTTGCAGGTTCTGTGCCTGAGAAGAACCTGGAATGAGGGCTGTAATAACGGCTGATATCCTGACCTTTTCTGTGCCTTTGTTCTACATGGTGACCCTGAGACCAGCTTATTTTTAGCAAATATTTTTAAATGCCGAGACACCAGCAGATAAACAAGTTGCTCTGCACCATTCTATTTCTCTTCCGCTCACTCCATTTTACAGATTTCATCAATAGAGCAAATATGAAAAATTATAATTAAATATGATAATTGATTGCTTAAAATGAGGTAAGATGATTAAAGAAAGGGCCCTTGCAATTGTTCCACCTTAGGCCCAGGCCCGTCTAGCATTCACACACATCCAGGCGTGCTAATGTGGGTTAGTATTGCAATTTGCATTTTGAAGATGAGCAACTTGGATGCCTTTGAGCGAAGTCTTATCTAAGGCTGGTGTCACATTGCAGTAATTGAACAGCTAGAGAAATGCAGCATTCATCAGCATAGCGGAGTTACTCTTGTGTGACACATTAACTGAAGTGAAAAGCTCTTATCTGGTCACACAAGAGCGATTCATCTGTAAAGATGCTGCAAACGCTGCCCTATAGCTCCACCCTGAGTCCTGCCTACCTATCGCCCAGCTCATTGAATTAGCACCAACTGAAAGTTATATTGCTCATTTAAATCAATTCAGAATATTTACTATTATTACATCAAACAACAATGGTTGTTTACTGATCCCATACCCTATTAGTGGCTGAATGGCAAAAGGTTTTGCCATTCTCTCATCTTACCAACTTCTCCATTCTCTTATGTGAACCCGAGAGCTGCAGTGTATTAACTAGGGCAATGTTTGGCAATCCATCCATAGCTCTACAATAGACGAGCTAATAAAGCATGCTCTTGGGAATTGTTAATGGGTTTCCTTTGCACCAGGAGCTACTGTTAACCCACATTCAATCCACCCATTTCGTATATGTTAAGGGTATATTTAAGGGTTTATGAAAAACTAACTACCTGTACCTTAGTTCAAGTTAGTCACGGCTATAACCTGCTTGCATTGTGCGTGATTGCATTTGTGTTTTATTATTTTTATTATTCATTTATTTATTTCTATTTACTTATATGGTGCCAGCATATTCCATTGTACATTGCAATCAGACAGAGCGTAAGAGCACATCGCTTAAAGGACTACAAAATAGGAGTTTGTTGCATTAAGATAAAGTATTTATGCTTCTTTTATTAATTTTTTTTATTTATTTGATTATTTATTCAATATATTTATGTATTGTTTTCAAAACTACTAGATCAATTAATTTATTTTCTGTTATTTCTGTTAGCTGTACCCATTATGACATGAAGGCATAAATCCATTTGCCAGTTAGAAGGAAATAAAATTGTTGACTGTAAGAGTCGAAATTGGCTGTAACAAAAAGTATAGCAACATCTTTTAAACATTAGTCAAATTAGTTTCAGTCCCATTGTAACAAGATGTGGTGGAAAAAAGGCAAGACTTACAATATATACTATTTATATCAATACAAAAGCAAATGAGAAGCATTTTTTCTAGCTGCCGTCTTTCAGTCACTTAGGTTGACTTTATTGCATGAAGACTAAAGAATGTCATTTATTGACTCCATTCTAGCATGTAATGTCAAATTCCATTTTAAGTGTGTGCTTAGTCTTGCACAATAGAAGACAAGTCATGTGAAACTGGCCAAAGAATGGAGTCACAGGGATTTCTTAGATTGGTGACCGCCATTTTGTGTTTGACCTGCTCCCCTCTGCCAATGGGGTGTGCAATTTGAAATGCGCTGACCTGTTGCTTAGGCTGTAGTTTAACTGAAAGATCAAAGGGCAACGCGGGCATTTCAACCCTGCTGAGGTGGGCCTTTCCCAGGCTGTCACACTGTGAGGAAGCCAGAGGTTTTGTTCTGACAGAAATCTAGGCCCAGACTGTGAGGCCTATGTCTTCTTTGTCTGGCCTGAGAAGTTTGAGGCCCAGGTTCAGAATCTAGTGTTCATCAAAATGATCAAAGACCTTGAAGCCTTGGACATGAAATCTTTCTTTCCATTTCCTTTTCTTAAAGAATGAATTGTACAAGTACCAAAGAATGCCATTTCCAAAGCTTTTATATTGAGTGCAAGCTCTAACTTCAGAGTCCTTCAGTTGTACACATAAAATGTAAGTGCATTTTCAATCTGGGCCCAGCTGCAGGACTTGCATGTATGAGTATTTCTTTTTTAAAAAAAAAGGCCTTTAAGGATTAAGGTTTCCAGTCTTTAAAAGGGAGCTTGAAGAAGGAAGAAAAGGTAGAATGATTTGCGTTCTTGATCGGGTGCTTAGTATATTGGAAAGCGGACAATAATGTGTTTTAAAATCAAAGTAATACTGAAAAAAACATAGCTTTGTATTGTGGGAAAGTAGAAAATCTTTAAGATGACCTTATCTTTTGTGTGTCCAAACAGGTTGCATTGTTCTACTGTTTATCGGAAACTATTCTACTGTGTCAGTAAATATAAAACCTTGCATACAATTAGCCCTTTGGTCATGAGAATATATTTAAAAGTTATGCATGAATTCTGTATTTCAAATATTTGCATAAGATATTTATTTATAATAAAAAAAATGTTTTATTGTAATTGCTATGTAGGTCAATAGCACCTTAGTGTTTGGGGAGTATTTTATTCTGGTGGGTTCATTTCTTAATATGTCAGCAGGGGAATGCTGTTTTTATAGAAGATACAGTTTGGACTACTCCTAATAAACATATTTAAAAAAAAAAAAGATACAGTTTGGACTATACTGTATCTTTTTAAGCGCATTATTTTTTTGGATTTAATTAATTTGTTTTATAATTTACTGTAGTGTCTGTTTATGCAATAGATTTTGTACTTTTTATTAACCTGTCTGTATGTCTTTTATAACCCTTTTATGATTCTATTTACTGACCTTAAGTAAATAATATTACATTGCATTTCAAATATTTATTTCACCAAATGATATTTTCTATATTTTAGATTTAGGAATGTGTTTCATAACTTCATACAGGATAAAGCTATTGATACACAACTGTTGCTGCAGGGGTTTTCTGCCTGATGTTGAAGGATTAACTTTACTGTTTCATTTTGTGTAGTGTTTTAAAACCGCCATGCAGTATATCCGCATGCATTGCCAATCGTTTTAACATAGAAAAATAGAATTTGACAGCACATAAGAACCATTTGGCCCATGTAGTCTGCACCTTTTTTAAACATGTTACCTCAAACCATATTTGAGCCATATGGCTTTGTAAGGAGATCAATATGCTTATCCCAAGCATGTTTACATTGATCTACTGTATTAGCCTCTACAACCTTCAATAGAAGGCTATTCTACTTATCCACTACCCATTCTATGAAGTAATTTTTCCTCAAATTTCCCTAAATCTTCCTTCCTCTAGTTTCAGTGCATGTCCTTGTGTCCTGTTGCTTAGTGGCGTAACTAGAATAATCCCCCTTCCCAGCCGATATCGACAGCGCCACCCCCCCCCCCCAAACTCACTAAATGGCTGCCCCCTAATAGTAGATGGCTTTTAAAGATGCTAGAGGAGGCTGCCACATCCCTAAAATACTGTCTGCTGTATGGGGGCAGCCATTTTGTGATGGTCATTTTTCATTGGCACTGCAAGAGGAGACGGAGCCAGGAGGAGATCTGCGCTGTGGGACCCTGAATGCGGCGGTGATGGCATGCGGAGGGATAAGGGGGCTGTTTAACTTTACTTGGGTGGGATGGCTAGGGGGAGGCGGGGGCGGCGCTGCCGATATGTCCCGGCCACACAGACACATACTAGTAACCATAGCCCCGCAGACCGGCACCCACAGTTACTTAGCGCCTCCCCGCCACAGCGGGGGCTGCGGGGCTATAGTTATGCCACTGCTGTTGCTCCTTTTTCTTTGAAGAATGTCTCCCACCTGTACCTTGTTAAGACCCTTGATATATTTGAAAGTTTCTATCATGTCCCCCCTTTCCCTTCTCTGCTCTAAACTATACATATTAAGATATTTTATTCTTTCCGGGTAAGTTTTGTGATGTAGGCCATGCACCATTTTAGTTGCCCTTCTTTGTACAGTCTCTAATGTATTTATATCCTTCTGGAGATATGGCTTCCAGAACTGAACACAGTACTCTAGACCTCTAAACCTCCATATTTACTAATCTTTGGAGGGTTCTTTGAAAGTTGCTGGCATTGCTGTTTGGCTTTGAATTAAAAGCCACCTCCTTCCAATCCTATAGTGTCATGAACTGAATTAATTAGCTGAATAGATATAGTGCTCTATTAATTAAATAATATAATGCTTCTGTTAAATTATTATTATCATAATGCACTCAGGATTTTTATGATTATTTTTACCCCCATTGTATACAGTAAAATATTACATCTCTTAATTGTTTTGTAATAGAATTTTAATAATAATAACAACAATAACAACATAGGTCAATATGGACATCATATAAGTGTACATCATCCCCTCACATAGCTTGCTGCACTTATAATGCACTCGGTAAAGTGAACAAGTCGGTTTTAACTCCTTGAGTGGTGGGTTTTCCAGGGGAAGGATAAACCTACCAGGGCAGGATTGTCCTGCCCCAGAAATATTCACCACAGAGTGGGTGCTCCCCAGGGGCTGCTGCTTCTGGCTTTGGCTGTGTGCGGCCGTTCGGGAAAGTTCAGGGCCACAGGGGGGTGACTCAAGAAAGCTTGGGTGTTCGAACAATCATGTGTTTGGGCGCCCGAACACCAGAGCACTCCCGATTGGCCCCGAACTTCAGGAGCGGTGACAGGGAGGCTCGGCGGCGGGGACCAGCAGTAGGGGGGTGCGGTAGGTGAGTGATGTGGGTGATAGGTAGGGGTTGGAGCGATGAGGGGGAGGGAGCGATGTAGCACTGCTGGAGACCCTAATGGCGCACACCTGCTCATCAGTGACATGCCTGGAAATTTTCAGTGAGAGTCCGCTCCTGCAGCGCAGCTCAGCCCAGAAAATTTCTGGGCATACCACCGAAGTGGTTAAAACAAAAATCATGAAACGCTCATGTCGACCTTTTCCCATGTCGACATTTCTAATGTTGACATTTTCATCCATGCTGACCTAATACATGTTGACCTTTTTCATCTGTCAACTTTTTGACTGTGGACCTAGACCCTGTCAACCTAATGACCGCATACCATTATAACGGTTTATGCAACATCTCCCTGATTTTATGATAATATTGCTGAAATTTGAAGAATTAAGATATAGTTATCGCTTCTTGAAACAGAAATGAAGGAATTGTAGCCCAAACTTTTAAATATGAATTGATTTTTAAGGCAACATAAAGGAAAAACTTACAAATATACTTATTTATTTAAGAACTTCCTTTTTAATTGAATATGCAAACTATGTTCTGATCAGTATTTATAAGAATCTTGAGAAATGGATTTGTTATGCCCCTAATTTTTTTCGCACACATAGAATGTTGTATAATCCTATATTTGAAACACAACAATTAGTTTAACATGTTTTATATAAGGGGCCAAATGTAATAGGGGGTGAGAATCAGTAAGTGAGAGATTTTGGGAGAGTTTCCCATTTTTTTTAAAGCGGCAATCATTTACATGACAAAATCAACCTAGTTTTGGCCCAAGGTGTAGACAAGTCTTGCAGCCATGACTATATAGGTTGGGTTCCAGTGCTGAAGGTTATCACTACTCCTGCTGTCATACTGAATCTCTAATGGGTGCAAGAGAAGAGGTGCAGTTCACACTTACCCCTAGGTCCAGGGGTGCCCAAACAGTGCACACCCTGCACCCATATAATTATACTTACCACTTTGTTGGTCCAGTACTTAGTGGCATGCACAGTAGAGATGTCCCCTGGTACAAGGTGCAGGCTCCATATTCCTGGAGACCTATAGTATGCATACGCAGTACACTCTGGCTTTACTGCACAGGCGTTTGTCTTTCTTAAATTGCCTTTGACTACTCCACACTAATATATATGAAGATATTAGTATTACTGTAAAGTACAAATCAATTTATATAACCATATTGATACTACAGTACATGGAGGCATTTTTACTTTATATGTAAAGTGGTCAAAGAGATGTTTAGATATTGTAGATCAATGTATTTAAATTAGAGATGTGCGGGTTTGGTTTTACTCGGTTTGCAAAACTAGATCATATTGGCTGTCGGATGTCATGTGTCTTGGATAACTAACATGATCCAGAGTAAAACCGAGTAAAACTGAACTCATACATCTCTAATACAAATATACTAATACAGTATCCTCATGGCCACCACTTTTATCTTGGAATGTGCGATGTAGAACCACATGACTCTGTAGCGCTGAGGGTCTTATTTGCAAAATGGAGTGGCATGCCTATATTCTGTTTGTGACTGTGGGTGTATCTGCATACAAAATGCTATGCTACATTATCTTACTGGAAAACAGCCGCTGACACTGTAATGTAGCATATATTATGCAGATACAGTTTTAATATTTGTGAATAAGAGGCATTGGAATGGATATAGTCGCACAAGCAGCCGCTCAGTGCTACACATAGTAATGGTGTGGCATGACTAGAAAAGCTCTTTAATGTGCAAGGAGGGTAGAAGTACATGGACACATGTGTACTGTGGAATTTGATATAGTCAGTTTGATATTTTAGCTATTTCATATGAACCAGAGAAATTCTGTATTATTTAATCTACCATTTAAAACATTGACAACTATTAGAATTTCCAAGTCCTCAGTAGCTATTTTACTATACTCCATATACTCCATAAGTGAGAGCATAGGAAGATAATGGAATAAGTGAGCAGGAAGCTGCAGCAGTCTGACAGCAATGCCTGTGTTAAACAGAGATCCACCTGCACTTATCCTGACAAATACAGCTACTGCTTTACCACTGTTATGGTTACTCACAGGTGTTAGGAAAGGTCCAGTGACACCACATGTCAAATGGATTCCACATACAATTCCAGCATCAAACAAGGACTGCATTTGTGCTTTAAGCTGCTGCTGTTCATAAAGACTTATTTATCCACCACTTCAGGACCGCTGACAGGGGGGTGCCCTTGTTACATTTCCCCCGGGCTCTGGAGGGGCCCGGGCAGCTGCCCACAGACCCCCGCACCCAGCCACCCCCACCCGGCGGCCAGGCATGCACAATACACAGTGCAGCCTACAGAGTGCCGAGCCTAAGACACAGTGTGGCTTGGCGCTCTGCAGGCTGCACTGTGCAGTGTGCGCGCCAGACCCGACTGTCACTGAGGACACTGAAGGAGCTGGAGGACGATGCGCCATGGGTGATGTAAGTAATGGGGACTGGGTAGAGGGAGGCGGGGTGCTGTCGTGCGGGGGGGGGGGGGGCGGCAGCTGGCCGGAGGTATGGTGCTGTGCCGCTGGGGGTCCGGACTGTAGGTCAGTCCCGGGCCCCAAAATTTCTAGTGGCGGCCCTGCACCACTTAACCATGTCACCACATACTTTATATAGGGAAAAGGCTGTCTCAGGGGCGCTGTCTAAGCTGCTGCTCTGAGGGGTTGTGGAAACCCTCGTGTATTAGTGAGCAGAAAAACGGAAGGAATGAGCAGCGCTGGGATTCACTGAGAGTAATAATATACACTACAATGGTACTTTATAAAAAACATTTAATAATAAAAATAATATATAAACATTGACAAACATACATATAAGCTCAAATTAGCAACAAGTAAACACTGTTAGGTTTATTCCTGAAATATTAGAGAAAATGCACTCTCTTGAGGAATTGGTGTTGGAAATTCAAAGGAATGGTAGGTACTTGTGTACTAGCACGGCGCCCATCGCATTGCAGACCATAAGGCATGCAATGGCATGCAATGCAATGTTACGCAATGGCAGGCGATGTTATACAATTTTAAATTGTATACCATCGCATTGTATGCCATTCTATCGCATATACAATGGTATGCGATTTAAAATTGTATAAGCACCCTAATGGGTTTTTCCATGTTAAAAGTGGCCCCTATAAGATAATTAAACGTGATGGGTGCTTAGTATGTTAAAAGCACCCCCAACGGCACCCCCACTATCAACGCCAACCCGAAGCATGGCGAGCGCAGCGAGTCCGCAAGGGGAGGTGGTACGCGTCCTACGACCTTTTCATACCCCCACAATCCACATCGGCGTGGAGTTGATTTCATATAGTGTGGTGAGCGCAGCGAGCCACCGAGCCCGAAGCGCGGCGAGCACAGCGAGCCCGCGAGGGGACGCGGAATACATGCAAAGTAATACGCATCCCCTCACGGGGCTCGCTGCGCTCGCCATGCTTCGGGCTCAGTGGCGCGCTGCCCACACCACACTATATACAATTAACTCCACGCCGACGTGGATAGTGGGGGTATGAAAAGGTCGTAGGACGCGTACTGCCGCCCCTTGCTGGCTCGCTACCCTCTCACGGGTTGGTTCATAGTGGGGGTGCATTTAACATTGTAAGCCCCCATTAGTGTGCTTATACAATTAAACATCGTATAGGGGGCTTATACAATTTAAAATCGCATCGCATCTCTGTGCATCGGGTGTATGCCATGCGATGGCATGAGATGCGATGCGATTATATGTCGTGCGACCTAATATTGTGGGCGCCGTGATAATGCACAAGTACCGAATGGTATATGACATCACTTCCTGTAACACCTGGGGGCAAATGTAATAGGATAAGAGATTCAGAAAGTGAGAGATTTGGTAAGAAATCTCCAGTTTTTTAAAGTGGCAAAACTAGTTTGATTTTGCAGTATAAATGATTGCTGCTTTAAAAAAACTGGAGATTTCTTACCAAATCTCTCACTTTCTGAATCTCTCATCCTATTACATTTCACCCATGATTTCTATGACCCCATTTGGGGAGGGTATAAATTACAACCCCGTGACACTCAGTCCTCTCTCTGCTCCTGAGGAAGGTGTTTGCATATACACCTAAATGCATTCAGCCACTTGTTCAGTTCTGGCCCAGCACCAAAAGTCTTGAGGCTGCAAAGTTCAATATCTCCGTGGAACATTTCTGCGAGCAAGCCTTGCTAAAATACAGGGACAAATACAGATGGACTCAAGCCACCCAACAGGGTAATTATTTCACCCCAAGCTGGGTATGATACTGGAACTTATTCTAATACCAGCAGTAATACATGGCTTGCTCCCCTACCAACTAGTGGAGCCCTTACTGCATCACCAACTGAACTGTTTCCAACACCAATTCCCCTTGAGGGTGTGTTTTCCCTAATATTTTAGGAATATATCTTAACAGTGTTTACTTGTTGCTAATTTGAGCTCATATGTATGTTTGTTAATGTTTATATTTTATTATCATTTAATGTTTTGAATATAGTACCATTGTGTATATTAATATTCTCAGTGAAACCCAGCGCTGCTCATCCTCATTCACTTTTGTCTGCTCACCACATACTTTACCTCACCTGCTTCCACCCTTCCGTTACCACTCTCCTGTGTCCTGTTTTTACCCCTACCAGGCTCACTCAATACATCTTGCATTAGACCCCCCACCCCCCTCCCTGTAGACTGCAAGCACTAGATGCAATACCCTCCTCCCTCCTATCCTCAGTGTGCACTTCTCTTACATACCAGCTACTCTCTACATTAACTCTTTAGGCTTTCTGCCCCCGGTCTCCATTCCTTCATTGTTCTGGTTTCGTCAGATAACCTAGACCCATTATCTGCGCCTACACTGATCGAAACAGGTTCCAGATTATGCTGATTATTTCCACTGCATCTTTGTACCAGTAGTTGTATAGAGAGTTGCTGTGCTATTAGCTACTTGTCTGCTGTTCTCTGTACTGTCTTATTCTTTTACCCTGTGTGGATCTGCTGACCACTTGTGGCTCCCTTTAGATGAAGTACATAGATAATTACAAGAATAGAATTAGTGGAGGAAATTATTATCCCATTTGCTAAAACACAAACACAGGGAGCATCCAAAAGTTTCTGCCATGTTGCTACTACTAATAACCACAAGCACAAGTAGATACAGATTCATTAGAACCAATAGTTTCCATTTTTATAAATGTATTTATGAAGTAAATGTGTGGGTTTGTTTTATCCTCATTTATTTGGTTCTCAATGCGGGATCTTATTATTTATCCAAAACACGTGACAGCCGATAGCCAATAAGATCCCGCATTGAGATCCCAGTGATTGTGGGTAAAACCAGACCTGCACATCTCTTGTAAAAATTTATGTTTTTAGCACCAGCCAGTAAGAAACTTTTTTCTTAGATGACAAATAAATGTGTTGTTGATAAACGTATGACACATCAATATACTTGGTTTTGCCTAATGTACCGATAAAATTACCAGTTTTAAAGCTGGGGAATTATGGTTTAGTTCAAGTATTTCAAAGCCATTTCAAGACCTCTAGAATGAAATCAGTATGGACAGAGATTATGATATACTGTAGATCAGAGGTTCTTGAGAAATCTCACCTGGGAACTGTTTTAAGTCCCATATTTGAGTTTTTAAATAACAATTTACAACATGGGTAATATGTCTATTTTATGCATAGAAATCAGTGGAAATTTAAGAGTTAAAAAATAGATATGATTATTAATGGGTTTATTTGTAGGTACTGTAGCTCAGAATTAATAAAAAAATGTGTGGGGGCGTCCAAGCTTAAATTACAACTAGCAATGATGTTCCCATAAGATTTGGAGCTGTATGTAAGCGGCCCAAATAAATTAAGTGTTGATGTTCTTGTAATTCTTGGCTTATAAATAGGAGATGTTCTTAAAGTTAATTAATATGCATTTGTCAAAGGGTAAGTGACACATAGCTGTGTTCTGCAGATATTTACAGAGGATAGTAAATAAATTGCCATCAGGAAGAGCGAGTAGTCGCTGCTCTGTAAAAGGGAAATGACTGAACAGTACAGCACAAGCTCTAGGGCAGTGATATCTGTATAGTAAAACATTAGTGTGAATGATGCGGTTATGACATTGCAATGACACGTACAGTAGGCATGAACATGTTAAGTGTAGCAGAACGTCAGACAAAAATGTAATGAAAAAGATAGATAACGGTACACTTTTGTTATCCAAAAAGCATGATAATATAATACTTGCATGTCTGGGTAGTCTTAAAAAGTCAGTAAATCATCCTCATAAAGAAGTGAGCACTAATCCGACAGCTCTATCACTGGCAGTATTGCTATTTTCTGTCATGGGCGTCCTCAACCCCTATCGACGGAGGATAGAATAGGCGGCAGTGGGAGTTTGGAGGCATGTTTGTTGTAAAGGAGCCCTCTTCCCACCTGCTTATATATCTACATTGCAGTGGATATAAAAGACTGCATGGCTCTAGAAGTGGCGTTTGGGGACATGTTTGTGGAAAAGGAGAACCCCCACCCCCTTTTTGCCCTAACGTGATCCACTCAATTGGGGTAGGATGGCAAGTCACCATCCCCTCGCTGACCTTCCCGCATGCTAGTGAATTGATACTGCAGGCAGTGGACAGCTGTGGCATTCAGAGTCCCAGCAGCAGACTAACTTTGTTGTGGGGATTGGAGCCCTCACACTGGCCTACTTTCTGTCCACCAATGAGATTAGGTTTGGCTCTAGCAGACGCTTAGTGCAATGAACTTACTGAACAGAGCTGTGAATCTGAGCAGCAGCGAGTCAGATCCACAGCTCAGATGAAATCTGCTATGCCCAGATTAGTGCTCAAAGTGGCGATATGCCACACTATTGTGTACCGCCCAACTTTGAGCACTGAAGAAGGTAAAGTCAGCCTAGAGTGCACCCGTCACTAATTTAACCGAGAGGATTTTTCTGGGGTTAAGATCTGGACTCTGAGCTGCCAGTCCATCCAGGTTACCAAATTTCCTGTAAAACCAGCTGAAACAGCCCCACAGCATAATGCCACCACCTTCATGAGACAGTATCTACTGTGCCCTCTGCATGTCCATCTGATCTGAAACGTTGTACTTGTAAGGGGGGTTCCAATCCCTTTTGACTATATATACAGTGTGTGTGTGTGTGTGTGTGTGTGTGTATATATATATATATATATATATATATATATATATATATATATATATATATATATATATATATATATATATATGGAAAAGACAAGATACCCAGCGCAAAAGTCCTCAGTATAGGGAAATAAAGTCCACAATGACATCCACCATGTGTGCAGTCTCTGTCACGGATCCTACCACAGATCCAAGAGTAGATGCTTGCAAAAGAAAGGAGAGAGACGCACCAATGAGCCAGGTATAAGTGTTGTTTATACTTGGCTCATTGGTGCGTCTCTCTCCTTTCTTTTGCAAATATATATATATATATTTGTCCTATGTGTCACTTTGGAGGAACTACAGTATGTCTACACCTGTATTATGCGAGTGAATGAAGAAAGGTCTACTTTTAGCTATCTATGTTTGTGTACTTTCTAGCCTACAAATCATTATTGGCTATCAGTGGCTCTACAATTTGTGTCTAACATTGCCTATGAGTCAGGCACTAGGTACAGGCATCATGCATTAGAAAGCCCTGGCCTCTCTTACTCACATGGATTTTTCAAGATACTTTTTTTATTTAAAACTTGATAATAATAATAATGCTGGCGTCTTCTGTTACAATGTCAAACATTCTTATTAAACCTTTTGGATAGGGGCATTGCCTTGATAACCATTCACATTTAAACTGCACGATTTCAGGAATTGTGTTTTCATTTCGGCAGACGGTAATGGTCTTTATGTGAGAGATTGTACCGCTATAACACACAATAGGCAGCTCTCTCTTGAGGGTCCTCTTTTTTTTTCCTCTGCGTTGATGATAATCAAAGCTACACTCCTCTTTTTCTGTATGAACATTACAATTGCATCTGTCTGCCACGTCTACTGAGGCATGAATTAATATTTTTCAATTGGTCTGTTGTCCAAAGGGAACTGGCTAGGAAGAGATTGACAGATGCAGCCTGAATTATCTTGTGCTGAGAACTCAGTCCAATTTGTGGTTTGTTGCAGGTGCTAAAGAGATTGATATTGCCGCTACTCTGGAGCACTTGAGAGATCAGCGACCAGGAATGGTGCAGACAAAGGTACTGTCAGTAATACCATGGGGATTTCAAATATATTAAAGATTCATCAGTGATTGTTTTTATGTTCTAAGATTTTTTTTTATTTTATTTTAATGATGTTTGAACACAGTCTGCTACAGTAGTTGATTAGTTGCATAAGGGGGACTAAAGATATATATTTTCACTTTAATCTGTTTACTAGAATTCTCCTGGGGATAAGGCAGAAATACAATTAATATTAAATAACATAAAAAAGGAAAAGATAACTTTCTGTGAGCTAATCAGGGGCTCAGATCAAGGTCTAATATACAGGATGTATTCTTAGCTAGTGAGGAAATGATTTCCTTCAATTTTTAATTCATGGTATCTCAGCTGCCATCCTGTTTCATGTGTGCGTATAATGAAAAGCCATACTAAGATGTCACTTTCAAGTCTTCAAATAAAACATAATCAAATATAGTTTTAATTAAAAAGGTGTATATATATATATATATATATATATATATATATATATATATATATACAATTTCAAGAAAAATTATGGAATTTCCTGGATTTCTGCATAAATTGGTAATAAAATGTGTTCTGATCTTCATCTAAGTCACAACAATAGACAAACACAGTCTGCTTAAACTATTACCACACAAACAATTATATGTTCTCATGATTTTATTGTACACACCATGTAAACATTCACAGTGCAGAGTGGATAAAGTATGTGAACCCCTAGGCTAATGACTTCTCTAAGAGATAATTGGAGTCCGCCAACCTGGAGTCCAATCAATGAGATGAGATTTGAGGTGTTGATTAAAGCTGCGCTGCCCTATAAAAACAAACACCAGTTTTGAGTATACTATTAACAAGTAGCATTGCCTGATGTGAACTATGCCTCGCACAAAAGAGCTCCCAGAAGACCCATGATTAAGAATTGTTGACTTGCATAAAGCTGTAAAGGGTTACAAAAGTATCTCTAAAGGCTTTAATAAGAGCACAGCGCAGAAGGCTCAATGAGGTGAAGAGGAATCCTATAATGTCAGCTAAAGACTTATATAAATCTCTGGCACATTCTAAGATATCTGTTGAAGAATCTATGATATGTAAAAAACTCTAAACAAGAATGGAGTTCATAGGAGGACACCACTGGGGAAGCCACTGCTGTCCACAAAAAGCATTGTACATTTGAAGTTTGCAAAAGAGCACCTGGGTGTTCCACAGCAATACTGGCAAAATATTCTGTGGACAGATGAAGCCAAAGGTGAGTTGTTTGGAAGGAACACACAACACTATGGGGAAGATGTATTAAGCCTTAATAAGAGATAAATGCAAGGGTGATAAAGAGATATAAATGTCCAGCCAATCACCTCCTAACTGCCATGTTACAGGCTGTGTTTGAAAAAAGTCAGGAAGGAGCTAATTGGCTGGATGTTTATCTCTCTTTATCACCCTTGCATTTATCTCTTGTTATACATCTGCCCCTATGTGTGGAGAAAAAAAAGCACAGCACACCAACATCAAAACCTCATCCCAACTGTGAAGTATGGTAGAAGCATCATGATTTGGGGCTGCTTTGCTGCCGTAGGGCCTGGACAGATTGCTATAATTGATGGTAAAATGAATTCCCAAGTTTATGAAGACATTTTGCAGGAGAACTTAATGCCATATGTCTACCAATTGAAGCTCCTCGGAAGATAGGTGATGCAACAGGACAATGACCCAAAGCACAGAAGTAGATCAACAAAATGGCTTCAACAAAAGAAAATACATCTTCTGGAGTGGCCCAGTCAGAGTCCTGACCTCAACCTGATTTAGATGCTGTGGCATGACCTCAAGAGAGAAATTCACACCAGACATCCCAATATACTAGACCATTGTAAAGCATGGCAGAGTATGGTGAACAGATAATTGTTGTTGATCCATATCACTGCACTCAAATGCAGAAGTGAAGCCAAGTATGGGATCAACCTGAACCATGAGGTGACAGAATTGTCCTCTTGTACTAACCACAGCAACTCTGTGCTCTTATCATTTTTGGGATATTGGCCTTTGTAATGCTATATCAGCTTACCCCTGGTGTCCCTTAACCCCAACCCAATAATTTATTAATGATATGCAATTCTTTTCCTCATTTTTACAAATAAATACTGTAGCCCATACAACCAAAAATAATTGTATATGTCTTATAATCACCATGCTAAAAAATTTACATTTATGAACGCTTTATTTATTTCCCCCTTTATTATTGTGCTAATAAAATAGCGTTTATGAGGTGCTCATTTTTCTTTATGGCTGTTTTTCTTTCAGTTGTCAGCTAAAAATTCGAAATGGACACGCAAAACAAATTAAATTACAATAGTGTTTAAACAGAATATGTGAAGTCCTCATTTTGTGGGCTACTCCGGTAATCATATTGCTGTTCTGTTTTCCAATCAGTTACACTGCCCAAATCTCTCATGGAAATGCCTGGTAATTTAGAAGTGTCTTATTACTGGCCAGGGCTGTGTGCTCTCAGGAGAATTAGACTTGATGGATTTAAACAAGCCACACATTTTGCTAGCAGAATACAAATAAGAAATTGTAGGCTTTTTGATTAATTTAACTCTAAGGATTAAAAATCAGGTTAGAAATGCCAATTAGAGCAAGTCCCCAGGCAAATAGCCACCCAAATTACTTTCCGAATGTCTTCACGTTCATAGCCAATGTAAACTATTGTTTTAAATATCCT
This sequence comes from Crinia signifera, assembly GCF_055691185.1. NCBI lineage: Eukaryota > Metazoa > Chordata > Amphibia > Anura > Myobatrachidae > Crinia > Crinia signifera. Next base: position 269,597,515 of record NC_139221.1, read on the forward strand.
TTAGAAGATTGCAAGTAGCATCCCATTATTTCTGCCCAGCTGTATGTAGCTAATATCCATCACAGATAGGTTTCATTAAAAATAAAAAAAAGTGGGCAGCCATAGCAAAATATAGTTTAGCTCTTAGCATGTGACAAAGCAAAATAAGACAAAAAGCCACTAGGAAAAATGTATTTAAATTGCAGTATGCAAACAGTCTGACCAATACATACATGAAATATTAGAATGTAAAATAATAATAAAAAACAAGTGTTAATATGAAATAATAAAATATTTTTTTAAAAACATAATTTTATGTAAAATAAAAACATGTTCAGGCTTCAGGCTGAACTGCAAATCAACGTTTTGCAAAGAAGAGGACAACCATCGTTTAGCAGTATACACAATTGTATATTGCCCAACATAACGATGACTATATGTTCCGTATTCGTCCAGTATTGAGTATACGGTCAGTATTACTGACATTTTATCAATATGTTAAAAACCCACTAATATTCTTGACCAAGTTTATTGTAATATTAAGGATGCCTACCGCTCTTAGAGATTCAAACATTGGTCATATTTCCCTGTTTTTATCTCCCACCTATGTTTCCCTCATTCGGTGCACAAAGCCGACAAAAATTGTTAGTACTGCCTGGCCCGAGGTTGCTATGACCAACCTGCAGGATAGGTTGGAATCTACTGATTGGGAATTATTTATTGAAGAGTCTACGGATGATAACAACTTAGTGAACATTGATATTTTGACAACTATGGTCTTAGGTTACCTGAATTTTAGCATAGAGAGTGTGACTGTTAAGAAGCAGATACGTCTTTTTGCCAATGACAACCCCTGGATTAATGGGGAAGTTTGCTCCCTATTTTTAGAGAGAAATAATACCTTTAGATCCGGTGATTCAACCATTTTTAGGGCTGCTCATCTCAACTTAAAAAAAGGAATTGTTAGGGCAAAAAAGGCTTATTCTGTAAAATTAGAGAACATTTTTCATCAGGAAAATAATGCCAAGGCCTTATGGAAAGGCATTCAAAATATTACACACTATAAGACGGATAAAAATTTACTAAATCAAGTTATGATCCCTTGTTGGGAGATACTTTAAACACTTTTTATACCCCTTTTGATAGACCAATTATGCCACACACCCTTCCGGTGGGAAACTCTGAGAGTTAGACATGGACTCTGTTAGACAGTGTTTTGCCAGGTCTAAGTTAGGGAAGGCCTCCGGCCCGGACAGGATCCCAGGGAAAGTGTTAAAAGAATGTGCAGTACAGCTCGCCGACATGTTATTCTGATATTATTGAAAGTGTTTCAACCTACGGTGTTTTAGCAGGATTTGGTACTTGCTCTGCTGCTGAGGGTAAATCGCTCCATAGAGTTGTTTCGACGGCAAGTAAAATAACTGGAGTTGTTCTCCTAAGTATCCAGCAAGTATATGAAAACCGTTTACTATCAAAGGTTAAGGGTATCTTGAGGGACCCCACTCATCCCAGTGGAGGTCTGCTCTTTTTATTGCCATCGAACAGGAGATACCGTTCAGTTTTGTGTAAATCTAGACGGTTCAGGGAGATTTTCTTCCCTGCAGAAGTTCGCACTTTAAATAAATAGTGGGATTATTGGTGGTAATGATTTATAGTTTTATGTCCTGATGTCATTTTACTTATTTTGCTCTGATATATGCTGCTGTTTACATATTTTTATGTAGACAGTTGATGACAATAAAGGATTATTATTATTATTATTATTATTATTATTATTATTATTATTATTATTATTATTATTATGTTAAAGTAACCCAAGCATACCAGCAGTAAACTAATCTATCCTTAAGAATTATTTTCAGTTATTTATATTTAGGGGGGTCTACTCATTATCAAATAATTTATACAAAAGCAGGTGACAATTAATATTGTCACCTACTTTTGCATAACATAGGTGTCAGGGGCATTACTTATAAAGGTAATGCAGGAAAAATCATGGACATCTTCTTCTTACTTTTCACTCCTGATCTGTCCCACTCAGGGTTTATAGTGGTCATGCAGAGGTAGGGAAACTCATTTCTCTATGCCACCTAATTCCCGACCCCCCCTCCCCTCCTCCTGTTGGACAGAGACAGGGCCAGTGGTAGGGTTTTTGGCATCCCCCTTCAAACTAGAATGCTTTTCTGTGAGAATTACTGTGCAGGGCCAATGTGCCAATGCTCAGCTCCTTAAGCTGGAGGCTGAGCTACTAAAGTAGCAGCCAATTTGATGAATTCATTATTGTGGGGGGGCTGCCTGGCCCCGTAATAATAGTCATGATAACAAAATGGTTCTATAATAAACACGGATAGAAAAGGAAACAAAAGAGAAAAAAGAATAACATGGGAAGGCGTAAGGCAGGATAATAATCATATTTATGATAACACATGAGTGAATCACCTAGTGTATAATAAAGGACAATGAAATATATGAAAATATCAGTCATTTAGTTCCATTCTTTTCACAAATGCGAAAAAACAGGACTATTTTGCCGCAATTGTATTCAATTGCGGGAGTACTCACCCATTTTATAGTCATGTTTCACACATTTTTTGTCCTTTTTTGGGGGTTAAAAGACATGGGCAAAAAATTACAAAAAGAAAAAAAAAAGGGTGAAAACTCCTGTAATTTAGCCTGATAATGGGCAAAAACCCATGGATTTGATACTTTTGTTGAAAAATGGTAGTAGTTAAATAATCAGAAGAGGAAGTCAAATGAATTATGAGTTTGACATCACTGACGTTCAACTTTACATAACAGATGTTGTAAGGTGTTTTGTTAATATAGAGTGTCATGGTTGACATCTAAGCCTAAGTGAAGTGTGATGTGTAGCTGGAGCCACTTCATCAATGGTTATTTGTAGAGTCTGTTTAAGGTGTGATTCTGCTGTCTCAGGAGAAGTGAATACAGAAATAGATGAGTGAAGTTGTTGCGGATGTGAAAAGTTCTGCGGGTTTGAGGTGGATTGGGGTCTTCAGTGACATTGAGTTTAAAGTAATGGCAGAGAACATGCAGGTGATAAGGTTGTGTTCTCAGAGAGGAAAGAGGGTGTTATTGAATTCAGAAACTAAGCATACAGTAGTCTGTTGAATACAAGATTAAGGCAGTGGCCCATCCAATGAGTAGAGGAGTCAGTCCATTTGGAGAGGCAAATCTGTAAGCAAACCCTCATTATTATAAGAATGATCTGTTAATGGAATCACCGAATAGGATGATTGTATAATAATAATAATAATAATAATAATAATAATAATAATAATAATAATAATTAATTGATATTGGGCTGCTTTATAGATAAAACCTTTCAAAATAAATGTTAAATATTAAAACATAATTCTGAAAAATAAATCTCAAATGTATCTATTATAAGGGCAGTATTTATATTAAAATCGTATCTTTACCCCTCCCCTGCTATCCTTCCAGACAACAGACACGCTATTCTCTCTTCTGATTTCTATTTTACGCTGCATTTTTCAATCCAAAGATTTATACAAAGATCTGAATAATATTGGCCCATCAGAAATGTGGCGTTCAGCTCTCACAGGCTGGTCTAAGGATATAGTGGAAAGGAGGTCAATAAGGATATAGTGGAAAGGAGGTGACCTGAGCACAACCATCTATAATCTGGTCTAAGGATATCCCTTCTAATTCTTCACCGTTTCATGTATTATGCCATTTTGATTCCACTAAGAAATATTTACAAACAGCAATGTTATAAGAGGTCCATATCAAAACTATAAATCGGACAAAATATCCCAACTATAGTATAAACATAGAGTACAAGTCAAAGGCAGGTATTCAATGCTGTTTGCGAGTGGTGACAGCGAGCAGGTCTTCCTGCTCGCTGTCACCACTCACCCTGACAGCATTCAACACACCCTCCGCATCCGCCAATTCCCCCTCGCTCCATTTTTTGAGCGAGGGAAAATTGGCGGATGCGGCTCCAGAATCAGCGAGACTCGCGGCTAAAAACTGCGAGTTTTCTGCAGTAGCCGCGGGTCTCGCTGTTTTGGGGAATTCTCGCCATCCTGTGACGGCGAGGATTTCCCCAGAACGTTGAATAGAGCGAGTGGCCGGCGCGGGGGTTAAACAGCGAGGATCGCTGGTTTTCAGCAATCCTCGCTGTTTAACCCCCTCGCCGGCCGCTCGCTGCAGCATTGAATACCCCCCTTAATAAGTCAGGGCACCAAATACCACTATTATCGGCTCTTTTTACCATCATTTTTGGAATTGCAACAAATCAGACATTTCTGGATTAAGTTGACAGTGTTTATTAATTTCGTGTTCTGTTTAGCTAATTTACAGATCATTTAGCATTTTTGTGCCCTGACATTAACATTAAGGATTTAGGACCTAAGGGAAGACTATAATCCCTCTTCTCACGGTCTTTACACAGTAACTAAGAAAGTCATACCATTAAATTGGGCTGTTACTATATTTTGCTAGTTGCTCTACGTTGCCAGCTGTGGAAAAAGGTGTACATTCCATATGAAATCTTACCAATTAGAACCTCAGTTAAAATCACACATCTACAAATAAATAGAAAACACTGAATGACACTGCTGTAATTGTTATGTGTTGATATATAGTCCCCACCTTGAACCTGTAAACATTAATTCTTCTTCCATCTCTCTTAGTTGTATTAACTGTTTTCCATTTTACATAAATTGGCTGTATGTTCCCCTCACCCCTTCCTTTTCCTTTGCTCCCCTCCTTTGACCTCTCTCTACTTGTTATATTTGGCAATTAGAGGTACATTTACTAAAGTTTCTTAAAATGAAAAAAAAAAAAAAAAAATGTGATGTTGCCCATTGCATCCAATAAGATTCTGTCATTGGCCCTTATTCTGATTGACGCGGACTTTACCGCATACTTTCGGATCGCGTGTTTTCCGCGTCTGCGCATGCGTGGAGAACGCAACGCGCATGTGCCACGCCTTGACTCCGTACCAGTTCGGCCAAATCCCGTCCAAAACTGTTCCCCGCAATCAGTCGGGAAATATGGGCGTATTATGGGCGTCATGCGGAATGACACATGGGCGTAGTTTCAAAGTGGGCAAAACGGGGCGGAAACATGGGCGGATACGGGGGAGTACACTTATGTTGGGGGGCGTACATTCGGATAGCACTCCGAATGCACGCGATCAAAAAGGGCAGAAATGTGCGGTGTCCACAAGTGTACTATTGCTTAGCGGACACCACTCGTTCATGCGGTAGGCGAACGTACGCCTAATGACTACAAGCATTAACACCTGAACCCAATAGAATCGACTCCTTTACTCATTACTCACTAATAGGACGCTTGTCAGTGCTTTAATTGAAACCATTGCACTTCAATTGCTGTAAGGGTTAATGTGTGCAATGCATGTGTTAGGCATGCTTGTAAGGATATATTGGCATCTAATTGATTCCAATTCCAAATAAGAAGTTTTTTATAAGGATAGGTATTTGAATAAGTGGGTCATGTGATGTCTTGCAGAAGATACATAATAGTGGGTTGTTTGGCGTAAATACTCCGCTTACGTGCGGTAGCACCGCTTGGCTCCCGTTTGGATGCGGTATTCCCGAGCATACTCTGTAATACTCTGTAATACCGTGCAGAATCGGAGTGTTTCTCCCGCACACGCATGGTTTGTATGTCGTCCGTAAACACGCCCTGTTCTTAAAGAGTGAGTCCGTCCGAATGCGGAGGACACGTGGGCGTTTCTACGGACGATGGCCGCATGCGGCAAAACACCGTAGCGTGCGGACCGCTCCGTAAGAATGCGGGAATATCCGCACCAACCAGAATAAGGGCCCATGTGAGGATGCAATAAAGAAATGATAGACCAAATATGATTGGTTGCTTATGGACAACATCAACTACAATATTTTCATTTTTAGAAGCTTGAGTAAATTTGCCCCTTACTATTTAACTATGGTTCTGATATATTTTTCTGTGCAGACTTTGTTCCCAGATATAAGAGATCCCCGATAACTATCATGCACAAATCTATATTCTTACCTTGATATATAAATTTTTTTATTATTTATCATTCTTTTTGTGTAGTGCTCTTTTTATATTTTTCTAAATGGAATTATACTTTTTGTATCCATGTATGGTTATTGCTGAGTCACTTCTGTCTAAATCTGTTAAATCGGCAATACATAGACGCTAATATTGGCATATCTTATTAAAGCAGGACTATCAACCTAGAACTTATAAAACAATGCAATAAAAACTATAATTTAATCATTGAAAATGTTATTTAACATTGATGCTAATTGAAATGTGGCATATATTTAATTATATTATTAAGTTGCGTTATAGTGTCATCATTATAGTGTTATGATTAATCTATTTGTATACCCTTTCTGTGTAAAACTGCTTATAGATAGGGTGATCTGGGCTTCTGGGCTCATACAGTATCTCTGTCTAAATCCGCCATAGACGTGCATGCAGCACATGGCTGTGATCCAGTTTAGCACCATAAGCTTGGTCACATGACGACCTCTTGAACAGTTAAACGTAGCCCTCTGTTCAACCACATTTACAGCTATCCCTGATGTGCGCTTAATGGACCCCAATCAATGTTTATCAGGATTGGGTCTCTGTTGACACTTCACATTTTGCTCAATTACAATTAAAACTGCCTAATTATTGGTCAATGTCTTAATATGTGTGGAAACCTTAACTGTTGTTTTTTAAATAAGTACTGTAGATTGTCTTAGTGAGCCAGTACAGGGGTTGCTCAAGGCAACCAATCAGCTTTGAGGTAAGATTTATCAAGTGCATTCTATAAATTATAGGTAGCAGCTGATTGGTTGCCATGGGCAACTTCTCCACTGGCTTAATTCTCTGCTCTTTTTGCTGTTTTATGAATAGACCCCATATACATTAATTATGAATACTGCAATATAGAGAGTTGCTTCACTGCAGATTAAAAAATGATGCTCCTCAAAGGCACAGTTGGTATCAGGTGGCATAGCTGTAGGGGAACGACACAGGCTGCCTCAGCCAGCCTTACTGATATAACACACATTTCATTTACCTCTTCTCTTTTGTTTTTTCCAGGAGCAATTTGAATTTGCACTGACAGCCGTGGCAGAGGAAGTGAATGCAATACTAAAGGCCCTCCCACAGTAAATGTTCCACATTACCTAATAACTTCAGAGGATCCTTCTCTCCCATCCCCTTTCTCCTATCAGTCTCTTTAAGCGTTGTTGGAAATTGTGACCTGGTGTGTGTCATGTAAACAAACTGCATAATGAAATGTGGCTCACATTTTAGTCCTCTGTTTGGAGACTCAATCGGTCACAACATCCCAATGATAACATGTAATGGATACACAAACTATTTGATCAGCAAATTGCATATGTCTTCTTTTCTCTTTTATTTTTATTCACAGTATATAATTACCATTGAAGGATCTTGGGGAAAGTAAAATACTTTTTTTGTTTTGTTTTGCGATTTAAAGTTATTTTTGCTGCACATTGTTAGTAATTGATTCACATTGGGGCTTTGCCAGTAACACGGTATAAAGAGCATTGGGTATTCAGAGACGTATAGCCACCAATCACAGGTCACCTTTCATTAGTCTACCTAGAATGGAAAAAGCTGATTGGTTGCTATAGTTACAGCTTCTTGCACACTTTATGTAATAACCACCCAAGACCAATAGGCCCGCTACTCTCCTATTACCAGCATAAGGCACAAAGAGCATAAAGCTGCTCCACAAACAGTCAGTCAGTCCTCCGCTTATTAGACAATATATCCATATTTCATAGGGTCAGAGTTTGCAGGGGGGATGATCTTGGACTGTTTTTTTTTTTTTTTTTTTTTTTTAAGCTGAAAGAATATCTTTTAGATCTGTATAGCAAAATATACCAAATTATCACTGCGTCACTTATCCTGCAATTAGTGACCCGCTGACACTACTACATGTAAGAGACATAATGTTGGTTCTAAATGGATTCTACTTTAGAATGTACGTAGGCGTTCAAAACCTTTCTAGTTTCAAGGACTATCACATATAGCAATTACATTATTCCAGAGAGCTTTCATAATTATTATAATCAGAGAATCTTGAATCATTTGGCTATTTTATTATAGAAAATAATGTCAGACATACATTTTGATATGATTTACAAAATCAATTGTGACTGCATTCAGAAATCTCTTTGTTATTGCGTTATATGCAATCACCAGTCCTTATTACAGTTCCCCTCTTTTATTCCCATTTAATCATAGTAAAATAGCGAGGTTGCATGAGGACATAAGTTCCTCCATTTTGAACCAGGACATTGTTGGATCTATATACAATCCTTTGCATTGATTGAAAAACACATTGCAATAGAGTGAATATTTATGTATTTCTTTACTTTATTTGGTTACATTGTCTAGCTGAGCATTTTACTTTGTTTATTGCAAAAAATAAATGACTTCCTGCTAAATTCTTCACTTATTTCATAAAAACGATAATTGGTAAATCTTGGATTGTTTTATCAACCCCATTAAAAGTTTGTAACACAGCACTTCTATTGCCCTGTGTAGTTACAGTCATAATGTGTCTGGGAGTCTAATGGAGTCTTGTTAGGTGAGGTCTACTCTTCAGTTCAAACTGTGGGAATGCACACGCACATTTGCCGAATTGAGCATTAGACCATAAAATATCTTGTTTTCTATAGAACAATACAGAAATAGAGCACACATTTGCCAATAAAATTTCCTAGCAATCATTTCTTTGTTTCTGTTTTTTGTTGTTGTTGTTTTTCTAAGTGCTTTTTGTATACAAGGCTGTTTAGCTGTACTTAAACACGAATCAGACCCAAAATCTGTAGCAGGGTTTATACGGCCATCCCTTTTCCTGTAGCTCCAGATATCTTCAGAGGACCAGCTGTAACGAAGACCTCTGTGTACGGCCTAGCTTCTTCACTATGTCATAAATATGACATCAGCAAAGTTACTCTTTGTATAGCCTGTGATGTCAGCAAAATGCTACAGGGTTGAGGTGTGGCCAGGTAGCCCCTCATGGATGGCAAAACTTGCAGAATAGGTTACTGCTACATACACTCTACTAAAGATACAGATCTGCATATTTGCCCCTTATGAGGTGACATTACCTGCAAGTCAATTAATTTCCTTTTATCTGTTCAACCCTCACTATGAAATAGTTTTGTGATTTATAGTGTTCTTATTTTTAATTTGAACTAAAAATAAACAGGTATCCTTTATAGTCTTTCTTATCTTTTTGTTATATATAGATGGATTTTTTTTTTTTAACAAATCTGAATACCTAGTGTTACACCAGCAAAAACGAATCTGTCTGTATTTGTGCATGCTCTTGTGTCAATGATCACTAGCTTCAGATATTCTTGTGTATTCTTATCTACTTTCTGATTTGCCGAAACAAATAATTTTAGACTCTTTATATGTATATAATAAAGATATACCAAGTATTTTGTTCTACCTCTGTAAAAAAAAAAAAAATCATTTGTGAATAAAAGTTACATTGTCTGTGGAGTATGGTGAATACTGCAACATTGTCTCATTTCCCTTATTTTTTCAACTTCAAATCGAGTGATAAAACATTTCAGTATCTTATGATTTAAGGGGGTCATTCTGATCTAAACATTCCCTTGGAGATTCACCCATGAGGCGGGTGCGGGGGGGGGGGGGGGGGGCAGGCAGCTGACGTCAGCAGATGTAAGCTGCCATCCTGCTTCCCGTACAGGGACCCGCACATCTAAGACACCACGGCACTGTAGAAATCATAAGATGGACGGCAACCATCAAATGATTTTGCCCCCTCACGCAAGGCTGTGAATGGATGTTTATGCTAAACAGCCATTCACATGCATGTGACGGGAAATCAGCATGTGAGGGGGGGGCGGGTGATTGTGCGGGCGCCGCGCAGTGTTTAGAGGACCCACAAATTAAATTTGTTGCACACATTTTCCTTAATATATAAACAATGTTGAGCTACTGCACATGAATGGGTATCTGGTTGATAGATCAACAGTGTCTGGGTATATATATACGTATGGCAGCATGGTAATGGGAAATACATAAAAAGGTACATAAAAAGGTGGGCATGAGTTTTTTGTTTGTTTTTTTAACTTTACAATCAACATGGACTTCGATTGGAAACAGTAATGCACAGTGAAAGTGGAGCGGGGCATTGCCCAAAATATGGCATGCAAAGCGGTATACTAAATTGTGGACCATTTATGAAATCTACAAATTGACAAACAAAAAAAAAATCATAGAGAACACATGTCGATATTTTTGAAGCCCCGACCCCCCCCCCCACCCCCCGAGCTGCCCCCAGCTCCCCCTTACCCTGCCTGTCCCTGAGCAGGCTGAGAGGCGATCCATCTGTACCATGAAACTTGAAAGATATTACTCCGCATAGTTCAGTTGAAGATGTTATATTGGATTCACTTCAGGATCCAAACTAACAGCTCTATAGCTGCTTTGTAACAACAAATCCTTAACATTGCTCGACATCCATGTTCCCGCAGTCTCTAGCTACTAACTCTCGGTCGGCCCAGCTGAAGGGACAATGAACGATATTGCTGGTGACTCCATGCATTGTAAATGAAGGACGGATCAATATGTCGTTCCACGCTTCATATGTGTATGGCACATTCCTTCTGGTCTTGGCCGAAGGGATTTCGGACCAACTATTGCAAAGTTAGGCTATGTCTGTAGTGTATACCTAGCTTTAGTGCAATAGTATACTACTGGAGGCAGTACATATATGCACTACAGGGGAGCATTATGTAAATCCCTATAAGAGCTGCCCTCTGCAATGCGCTCTGGTACCTGATGGGAGGAGGTCCAATGGGGGAGGGGGAGTGACACCATGAGTCACTACACAAGGTGACATCAACCCTAGTGACGCCTCTGCAATTCGCGCAGTGAGCACATTCATTTGCAAGCCAGGATTTAACTCTAGTAGGGCGTGATTAAACTGAATGCTGACCACTGAGAATTCGCGGCCGTATGAATTATCCCCTATGTACGCAGGACAGTTAGCAAGCTAAAATGTTTTACAGAAAGTTAAGATCTGCAAAAAACTATATATTAATGTCTTGTTTATTTTCTTTGGTTACATAATACATTCTAATGCAAAATTGATATATATATATATAGAGAGAGAGAGATAGAGAGAGAGAGAGAGAGAGAGAGAGAGAGAGAGAGAGAGAGTTAATATGGCCACTAATCTGAGGCAAATTGAGCCACAGATCACTTTTTTACATGTCATATTTTCACAGGTCCTTGCAATAGATGCACTCATCAGTGAGAGTGACAGGATACATCCTAAAATAAAGGTTTTTTTTTTTTTCATTTACTTCTGTCTCATTGGGCGAAATATAATAGGGTGTGATTTTTGGACATGTGCGATTTTGGGTCAAAAACGGCCGAAATCGCACATTTTCCGAAAATCGCACATTTAATAGGTTGAAAATCACGGTAAAAAAATCGCACTTTTTACCGCGAAATCGCACTTTTAGAAGTGCGATTTTTAGTCACATTTCAATTCGCATCCAGATGTTTTCCCATTATAAAGTATACAACTCGCAAATGTAATAGGGTGTGATTTTTGGACATGTGCGATTTTGGGTCAAAAACGGCCGAAATCGCACATTTTCCGAAAATCGCACATTTAATAGGTTGAAAATCGCGGTAAAAAAATCGCACTTTTTACCGCGAAATCGCACTTTTAGAAGTGCGATTTTTAGTCACATTTCAATTCGTATCCAGATGTTTTCCCATTATAAAGTATACAACTCGCAAATGTAATAGGGTGTGATTTTTGGTAAATGTTACCAAAAATCGCAAAAAAAATAGACCAGGTTCTGACAGGCGAATTTGACAGAACCATGCACAGATCATTGAGATCTGTGCATGGTCCTGTTAATAAAAATGTGTAAAAGTGTTTTTATTAAAAAAAAACGGCGTAGGGTCCCCCCTCCTAAGCATAACCAGCCCCGGGCTCATTGAGCCGGTCCTGGTTCCAAAAATACGGGGGGACAAAAAGCATAGGGGTCCCCCGTATTTCTGAAACCAGCCCCGGACTCTTGGACCGGTCCTGGTTCCAAAAATACGGGGGACAAAAAATCTGGGGGTCCCCCGTATTTTGAAACCAGCACCGGGCTCCAACAGCCCGCGGTGTCATGCCACAGCCGGGGGACACTTTTTATAAAAGGTCCCCCGGCCAAAACATGAGCACCGTGGCTGGTCAGCCTTGGACGGGGTACCTGGAGGAGTGGGGACCCCCCCAATAAAGGGGTCCCCCCCCCAGGCTTCACCCGTCCAGGGCTGAAGCCCGGGGCTGTCACCGGCGTCCGTGGCCAGTGGATGCCGGCCTGATAGGGTTAAATCCATCATACGTTACATTGCTTTATACCGGAGAACTACAAGTGCCAGCAGACCTCCCCCGCATGCTGGGACTTGGAGAACCACAAGTCCCAGCATGCGGGGCATTAATGGGCCCGCTGGGACTTGTAGTCCACCTGTAAAAAGAATGTTTATAAAAAACACACACACAGAGAAGTAAAAGTTTATTACACACACATACCTCACTTTTACACCAGCGTTACTTACCATTCCTGGATCCAGCGCTGGTCTTGCTGCTTCACAGCCGGCTCCCCCCGCACTGACAGGCAGCGGGGAGAACCGGCTTTCTCCGTTGCCTCTAACAGCTTCTGTAGCGCTGTCCCAGTGCTACAGAGGCTGAGAGCGCGATTGGCTGAGCTATGCGTCTCCATGGAGACGCATAGCTCAGCCAATCAGGACTGAGCTATGCGTCTCCATGGAGACGTATCGGCCAATCGCGCTCTCAGCCTCTGTAGCGCTGGAACAGCGCTACAGAAGCTGTTAGAGGCAACGGAGAAAGCCGGTTCTCCCCGCTGCCTGTCAGTGCGGGGGGAGCCGGCTGTGAAGCAGCCAGACCAGCGCTGGATCCAGGAATGGTAAGTAACGCTGGTGTAAAAGTGAGGTGTGTGTGTGTAATAAACTTTTACTTCTCTGTGTGTGTGTTTTTTATAAACATTCTTATTACAGGTGGACTACAAGTCCCAGCGGGCCCATTAATGCCCCGCATGCTGGGACTTGTGGTTCTCCAAGTCCCAGCATGCGGGGGAGGTCTGCTGGCACTTGTAGTTCTCCGGTATAAAGCAATGTAACGTATGATGGATTTAACCCTATCAGGCCGGCGTCCACTGGCCACGGATGCCGGTGACAGCCCCGGGCTTCAGCCCTGGACGGGTGAAGCCTGGGGGGGAACCCTTTATTGGGGGGGTCCCCACTCCTCCAGGTACCCCGTCCAAGGCTGACCAGCCCTGGTGCTCATGTTTTGGCCGGGGGACCTTGTATAAAAAGTGTCCCCCGGCTGTGGCATGACACCGCGGGCTGTTGGAGCCCGGTGCTGGTTTCAAAATACGGGGGACCCCCAGATTTTTTGTCCCCCGTATTTTTGGAACCAGGACCGGTCCAAGAGTCCGGGGCTGGTTTCAGAAATACGGGGGACCCCTATGCTTTTTGTCCCCCCGTATTTTTGGAACCAGGTCCGGCTCAATGAGCCCGGGGCTGGTTATGCTTAGGAGGGGGACCCCACGCCGTTTTTTTTTAAACTTTTTTTTTTTTGCACAAAATCGCATTTATGAAAATGCGCACATTTTCATGACTGAAAATGCGCACATTTTCATGACTAAAAATCGCCTGAAATCGCGGCAAATCGCATTTTTTGCCGCTAATTCGCATCTCATTACATATGCGAATTCGCTGCAAAAAACGCGATTTTTAAAGGTGCGATTTCTGGCGAGTTTGGAACTCGTCCAAAAATCACACCCTATTACATTTCGCCCATTATTTCTTGCCCAAGGGACAACATACTGTATCGCCTTATTATACCTCGCTCGCCCCTACAAACATTTTATTGTTTAAATGTTTCAGAAACAGTGCTTATAGTGGCTTTTATAAATATTATATCTTTCTGCTGGAATATGGCAGAAAAATAATATCATGGGGTATATTTACTAAAGTGCAAGACGGTGACCATAAAAAGCTATTCAATTCCAGCTATTATCATCTACAATGTGCTAGATCAGGGGTCCTCAAACTATTTTGCTCTGGGACCCCATTAGACAATAAAAATAATTATGGGACCCCAGCAAGTTGATGCAGGTCATAACATCACATGTGTAGTCAGCAGACAGCACATACATGGCAGCATTGTAGGGGCACAAAATGATGGGAGGAGTCTAACATAACAGACAATTCAACAGATGTTTCAGACTTCTTGTATCACTGACTGAGATTAGAAAAGTCATCACACTCATGGTCAGCAACATGGAGTCGTGACCGCATACTGAGAAGGTCGCGATCCACTTTGAGGTCAGGACACACAGTTTGAGAACCGCTGTGCTAGATAAATGATAAATACAAAGACATTTATTTATTTACAGTTTCTTATATAGCGCAGCAGATTCCATTGCACTTTACAATTGTAAACAGAGATAAAACAAACTAGGTAACAACAGACAGACTTGGAGGTAAGAGTGCTCCGGTGCAAGCTTATAATCTATAGGGTTATAGCAGGGAAACACAAGGACAGGCACCAGTAATAGCATATCAGTCCCACCAAGTTGCAAGTCCAGAAGAGAAGCTATACAATACATAAGTGCCTCAAAGTGTGGGGTACTTAACCCCTTCCCGACATTTGACGTACATTTACGTCATGGTCGGGAAGTACTTCCCGACACATGGCGTAAATGTACGTCATGGCTTGTAACTGTCACCGCGTCTATAGACGCGGTGACAGTTTCAACATGTCTGCTGTCCCTGACAGCAGACATGTCCCTGCATGCCCAGGGGGGGCTGCGATGCCGCCCCCCCGTCGGCGATCGCTGTGATTGGCTGTTCAGTGTGAACAGCCAATTACAGCGTTTTCTGTGTCACCGGCGAATAACGTTCGCCGGTGACACGCGATCGGAGGTGATTGGTGCTGTAAAGTACAGCACCAATCACCGCGGGGTGTAAGGGTGACACTGGTGTCACCCCACCTCACCCCGCCCGCCCCCAAAGGCCGTGATTGGTTCGTCGGACCGACGGACCAATCACAGCCAAGGAGGGAGCTTTAAACTAACGGTGACTGCACTGCAGACGCCATTCCGGTCTGGAATTGCGTGCAGTGCGGTCACCGTGCCTAGCTGCCGCAGTATACTGACCTGAACTGAGCAAAATACTTACCTGATCACTGCTTCATTACTGCTTGTAGTGTGCTGGATGCTTCCTGGATCCTGTTACTACTTGTGACTTCTTGTGAACTTGTGCTGCTGCAGTGTAATAGCGTTAGATAGAGAGAGATAGATAGAGAGAGATAGAGAGAGATAGTGTCAGAGAGTGCTATATTTTGTGCTGCTGCAGTGTGATATAGTTATAGATAGAGAGATAGAGAGAGAGAGATAGAGAGAGATAGTGACAGATTGTGCTATATATTTTTTATATAACTGACTGCTGCCCCCCCTTTTGTGCTGATCAGTATAAATCAGCAACTTTTTGGGGGCGCAGGGTTTTTTTTATATATATATATATATACCTGTCAGTGCTGCTGCTGCAGTGTTATAGAGTGATAGATAGTGAGAGATAGAGAGATAGAGAGAGATAGTGACAGAGAGTGATAGAGACTGCTATATTTTGTGTCTGCTGCCCCCATTTTGTGCACCCCCAGCAACTTTTTGGGGGTGCAGGGGTTATTTTTCATATATATAACTGTCAGTGCTGCTGCTGCAGTGTCATAGAGTGATAGATAGTGAGAGATAGAGAGATAGAGAGAGATAGTGACAGAGAGTGATAGAGAGTGCTAAATTTTGTGTCTGCTGCCCCCGCCTTTTGTGCTGATCACTATATCTGAGGTGATCAGCAACTTTTTGGGGGTGCAGAGGTTTTTTTTTTTATATATACCTGCCAGTTGCTGCCAGTTGCACTGTCAGTTGCACCAAAGGTTGTGCACCTGCTGCCCCTCACTGGTAATCAGTGTCGCATCACTGATCACCTTTTTTTTTTTGAGGCTGCTGTGGGGTCTTTTTTTAATTTTGTTTTTACACACACTGTGATTTTGTGGGTGTCCTGTGGCCACTGTGCGCTGATCAGTGACGTACATCACTGATCAGCTTTTTCGGCACAGGGTTGATCTTTTTTTTTTTTTTTTTATCAAATTCCTGTTGCCTTTGAGCGCTGTTCAGTGACGGACGTAACTGACCAACATCTGTGCTCAATTTTTGGCGCAGGACCTTTTTTTTTTTTTTTAACCCCTTCAATTTTTTTTTTAACCCCTTCAATTTTTTTTTTTTTTTTAACCCCTTCAATTTTTTTTTTTTTGGTATAAAGTATTTTTTTTTTTCTGCACTACATACACACTACACACTACATACCCCCCGGGTTGAAATAAAGTTTGTACCCCCCCCTACACTATGCACGTAACACAAAAATAAAAATGGCATCCCAAATGTCATCCCAAATGTCATCCCAGTCATCCAGAAGAATGTATTCAGCGGAGGAGGCATATGCCATGCTTGCCTCTGACTCTGACACAGCCAGTGATGCAAGCGGGGAATTTGAAGGCTTCGTCTTAAGCTCTTCTTCCTCCTCTAGTGATGAGGGACCCCCTCAAAGACGCCCCCGTAGAGCAGTTGAGACCCCCCCCCCAATAATTGATCTCGTATGGACCCCACCACCAGACAATTTTGAGCCCCAGGTTCCTGAGTTTTTGGCCATGCCAGGAATCCAATTTGATTCCACAGGTCTCAGAGAAATTGACTTTTTCAAATTATTTTTCTCTGATGATTTTATAAATTTAATGGTGGACCAAAGTAATTTATATGCCCAGCAGTTTATTGCTCAAAACCCCACGTCATCATTTGCTAGGTGGACCCCTGTAGATGCAGTAGAGATGATGACGTTTTGGGGTCTGGTGTTTCATATGGGCATAGTAAAAAAGCCAGAAATTAGGCAATATTGGAGTACAGATGTTCTGTACAGCACCCCATTTTACCGTATGGCCATGCCCCGGGCTCGATTTGAGACGATCCTTAAATTTTTGCATTACAACGATAATGCACAGTGCCCACCCAGAGATGATCCCACCTTTGACCGGCTATTCAAAGTCAGGCCGGTCATTGATCATTTCAGTGCCAAATTTGAAGAGATGTACATCCCAGATAAATTCATTTGCATAGACGAGTCCCTTATACATTTTAAAGGAAGGGTTAAATTCCGCCAGTACCTTCCCAGTAAGAGGGCAAGGTATGGCATAAAAATGTATAAGCTGTGTGAAAGCACCTCAGGGTACACCCACAGGTTTAGGGTATATGAAGGGAAGGATTCAAGAATTGAACCGCCAGAATGCCCCCCCTCCCTCGTAGGTGTTAGTGGAAAAATTGTCTGGGATTTAGTGCACCCCTTCCTGGATAAAGGTTATCACCTCTATGTGGATAACTTTTACACCAGCATCCCCCTGTTTAAGGCCCTTGGTTCAAGAGGTACAGCAGCTTGCGGTACTGTGCGCAAGAACCAAAGAGGCCTCCCAAAAACGCACATTGCCCAAGTAATGAGAAGGGGTGAAAGCAGGGGAATATGCACCGAAAATATGTTGTTGGTCAAATATAAGGACAAGAGGGATGTCCTTATACTGACAACAATTCACGGAGACAGTACCACCTCCGTCCCTGTACGAGGTACCAGTACCCACACCTCAAAACCTAATTGTATCCTGGATTACAATAGGTACATGGGCGGAGTGGATCTTTCAGATCAGGTACTGAAGCCGTACAGTGCCCTGCGGAAAACAAAAATCTGGTACAAGAAGCTGGCCGTGTATATCATCCAGATGGCACTGTATAACGCTTACGTGCTATTCCGTTCTACCGGCCAGAGGGGGACATTTATGCACTTTCAAGAGGAAGTCATAAAGGGCCTAGTATTTGGGAACCAGCAGGCAGAGGGCCCCAGTACTTTTAGTACTGGCCCCCATATTGTACCAGGGCAGCATTTTCCTGATGAAATCCCCTCCACTGGAAAAAAGGGCAGGACACAAAAAAGGTGCAAAGTTTGCTATAAAAAGGGAATAAGAAAGCAAACTATTTTCCAGTGTGACACTTGCCCCGACAAACCCGGCCTATGTATAAAGGAGTGTTTTAAAATATACCACACATCTATGGATTTTTAGGTTCATCATTTCACCGTGCTTCGGGGGTCTTGCTAATGCCACATAGCACCCACCATTCATTCCACCAGAATCTGAGCCGCAAAATCCAAAAATCACTCCTTCCCTTCTGAGTCCTGCCATGCACCCAACTGGTATTTTTTGGTCACATGTGAGGCATTGCCGTACTCGGGAGAAATTGGGGCACAGATTTTGGGGTGCTTTTTCTCCTTCATACCTTCTGAAAATGAAAAATTTTGAGCCAGAACTGCATTTTTGTGTAAAAAAATGTAATTTTTCATTTTCACTGCCCAGTTGTATCAAAATTGGTGAAACCCCTGGGGGTTTGAAATGTACACTATACCCCTAGATGAATTCCCTGAGGGGTGTAGTTTGCAAAATGGGGTCACTTGTGGGGGGGTTCCACTGTATTGGTGCTTTGGGGGTCTTGCTAATGCGACATAGCACCCACCAACATTCCACCAGAATTTGTGCTGCAAAATCCAAATATCACTCCTTCCCTTCTGAGTCCTGACACTTTTTGGTCACACATGAGGCATTGCCGTACTCGGGAGAAATTGGGGCACAGATTTTGGGGTGCTTTTTCTCCTTCATACCTTCTGAAAATGAAAAATTTTGAGCCAGAACTGCATTTTTGTGTAAAAAAATGTAATTTTTCATTTTCACTGCCCAGTTGTATCAAAATTGGTGAAACCCCTGGGGGTTTGAAATGTACACTATACCCCTAGATGAATTCCCTGAGGGGTGTAGTTTGCAAAATGGGGTCACTTGTGGGGGGTTCCACTGTATTGGTGCTTTGGGGGTCTTGCTAATGCGACATAGCACCCACCAACATTCCACCACCAAAAATCACTCCTTCCCTTCTGAGTCCTGCCATGCACCCAACTGGTATTTTTTGGTCACATATGAGGCATTTCCATACTCGGGAGAAATTGGGGCACAGATTTTGGGGTGCTTTTTCTCCTTCATACCTTATGAAAATGAAAAATTTTTAGCCAGAACTGCATTTTTGTGTAAAAAAATGTAATTTTTCATTTTTACTGCCCAGTTGTATCAAAATTGGTGAAACCCCTGGGGGTTTGAAATGTACACTATACCCCTAGATGAATTCCCTGAGGGGTGTAGTTTGCAAAATGGGGTCACTTGTGGGGGGGTTCCACTGTATTGGTGCTTGGGGGGTCTTGCTAATGCAACATAGCACCCACCAACATTCCACCAGAATCTGAGCTGCAAAATCCAAAAATCACTCCTTCCTTTCTGAGTCCTGCCATGCACCCAAATGGTATTTTTTGGTCACATGTGAGGCATTGCCGTACTCGGGAGAAATTGGGGCACAGATTTTGGGGTGCTTTTTCTCCTTCATACCTTCTGAAAATGAAAAATTTTGAGCCAGAACTGCATTTTTGTGTAAAAAATTTAATTTTTCATTTTCACTGCCCAGTTGTACCACAATTGGTGAAACCCCTGGGGGTTTGAAATGTACACTATACCCCTAGATGAATTCCCTGAGGGGTGTAGTTTGCAAAATGGGGTCACTTGTGGGGGGGTTCCTAAATTTTAGCATCTTATGGTGCCTAGAAACCTACATGGTGCCTAAAAAATAATCTCATAAAAAGGAGGCTCCAAAATCAAGTAGGTGCTCCTTCTATTATGAAGCCTGTGGTTTGGTCAACGTGCACACTAGGGCCACATATAGGATATTTATGAAAACAAAAGAATTGGGGGAATCAATTTTTAGTCACATTTCTCTAGTAAAATGTACTGTGTTCCTTAGAAAAATGTATTAAAATTGCAAATCTGCAAAAAAAATGAAATTTTGAAATTTCACCTACACTTTGTTTTAATTCCTGTGAAACACCTAAAGGGTTAACAAACTTCCAAAATGCTGTTTTGAATACTGTGAGGGGTGCAGTTTTTGAAATGGTATCATTTATGGGGGTGTCTCACATACAAGTCCCTCAAAGTCACATCAGAACTGAACTGGTCCCTAAAAAAATCAGTGTTTGAAATTTTCTTGAAAATTTGAGAATTTGCTATTCATATTGTAAGCCTCCTAGTGTCCAAAAAAATTAAAAGGAAGTTGAAATAATGATGGAAACATAAAGTAGACATATGGTCTATGTTAGTTATTAACTATTTTGAGTGGTATGATTATTTGTCTCACAAGCAGAAAATTTAACATTTTGCAAATTGCTAAATTTTCCATTTTTTCACGACATTTTGGTATTTTTCACAAAAAAACACAGACTGTATCGACCCAAATTTACCACTAATTTGAAGTACAATGTGTCACGAAAAAACAATCTCAAAATCACTGGGATAAGTAAAAGCAAAAAAAAGTTATCCCCACTTAAGTGATACATGTCAGATTTGAAAAAAAGGGCTCTGTCAGGGAAGCAAAAACTGGCTCTGTCAGGAAGGGGTTAAATATGATAGGCTTGCCTGAAGAGGTGAGTTGTCAGGGAACAATTTAAAGTTTGGAGGCTAGCGGAGAGTCTTATTGTGCACGGAAGGGGATTCCATAGGGTGGGAGCAGCCCGATGGAAGTCCTGTAATAGTGAATGGGAGCTAGTGATCCATGCAGAAGAGAGACACAGATCATGTGCAGAGCAGAGTGGTCGGGATGGGAGATATTTTGAGAAAAGTAAAGAGATATATGCTGGTGCAGTATGGTTAATAGCTTTACATGTAAGAAGTATTTTATATTGAATACGGTAAAATATAGGCAACCAATGGAGGGACTGGCAGAGTGGGCCAGCAGACGATGAGTGTCTAGGAAGATCAGCCTAGCAGCAGCATTCAAAACGAATTGCAGTGGGGAGAGTCTGTTCTTGGGAAGACCAGTAAGGAGACTATTGCAATAATCAATGCGGGATATAATAGTCCTGATTCTGGTATGATCGCTCCCCTGTGTGAATGCGCAGGGGAGCAATGTTTAGCTACTGCAACATGCGCATAAACTTTGATACGCATGTGCAGCCACTTTGTGTAAGTGTGTGCTGTGAATTGATTAGTGCCTAGAAGTGAGGGCGGGGGGTGTGGGGCGGCGGCACGGATAGCGCTGGGCATTCCCATAGAAATGCACCAGTGACGCGGCTGCCAGGGTGCGGGTAGCTGACATAACTGGATGTCAGCTATGCTACCTCTTCACGTACAGAGGCACACAGAGTATTACTTTATACCCCTGCTCATCCAGGAGTGGTCTCACCCCGCCTATATGTATCCTATAAGACTGTAAGATGTAAGGAAATATACCTGTACTTGGAGTGGGCATACATATTATTTTCTAGACAAATAAATGTCCCACTGTTATTTTTCCGATTAGGCCAGGCAATAAACATGACTGCCCATCCATGATAAAAAAGAAATTACAGAAATAAACAGGACTTTTGTATATTTAAAACCAAGTTATCCAGGATCTTTATTTCTTAGTATTAATGATGAACACATTGATACATAATTCTTTAAAATAACCTGATTAGGCTACAAATAGGGCACAAGGAGCCCATCATTTTAGTGTGAGTGGGTGAGGGATGGGTTGATTGCAATTTGCACTAAACTTATGTCACATGACATTATGCTCAGTAGGCTTTCCAGCTCCTAAACGAAAACGATGCCTAGGTCTGGTGGTCAGGTGGTCTTCATGATGATGATGATGAGTATCACTCTCTTCATTGTTTTTTTGGTACTTGTCCTTGCTGACTTCCAGCCAAGACAGAATATGTAATCTGCAGCAAGGACAGTGCGGTCATATGCACCACGAAGAGAGTTGTCCATTCATTTCCTATACTTCCTTCATCATGTGAAAACTTATTTGGAAGTACTACATTTCTACCCAGTAACCTACAGCCACAAGATGCAACTGAGTTACAGTACTGTATGTACAACTTTGAATTGCAGGTAGTTCCTCCCAGATGTGTATGGTCGGTTATGGAACGTGCAGTGCTGAGCCTCTTAAGTTTTGAACGCAAAATGGACTTGTGTGCAACTCTTCATCAGTCCCTTTGGCTATATAAACAGACCTTACAGATAATCAATTGTATTTTTTCAGTCACTGTTGAATTAATAGTTTTTAGACATATTTCCACAAGTTCAATCAACCCATTTGCAGTGTATATTTTATCTACATTCACAGCATGGTGAGCAGAGCATTGACACTGGCAAAAATAACCATCTGTAGAACTCATGGCATAACCAGAACTTTGTGGGACCCATAGCAACATGTTGATGGGGCACCAGCTTAGTGATTTTAGAGAGACCTGTACACCAATACTAACTTTCCAGAACCTCTGATTAATTTGAGTAGGTGACGTCTTATAAGTTTAACAACTGCCGTTTGTATTTATTTCAACAAGGATACCTCTCTGTGTCATGATAAATTTTGTGTTCGTTAGACTCAGGGGCACCACCCTACTTCAAAACCCCATAATAGTTCCCTAGATCATTTTGTGCCCCATAGAAATGACCTGTAGAAGTGCTCTGGTACATCTCATGCCCCATGGTAGTTCCCTAGTTCACATTATGCCGCAGTTTGACCCCAGTTAAATTACACCACACAGTGCCTCAGTGCATATTATGCAACAATGTATTAGTAGACAGATTGACAACTATATGACATGGGTGCAGGTGAACAAGGTACCTAAAACTTCTGAGACCCAAAACAATGGCACCCATTATAACTATGACCATGGTGGTAGCCCTTGGTGCAGGTTTTTAACCATCAGGTTACAATGTGTCAGACCAATAACTAAATATAATGATATTATGAAAGATTTGAAAAATACATTGCATTATTCTATACAATCCTTCAAATAAATGCTCATAAAAATATACCTTTAAGCGAGTTGCTTAGAGCAGGATTTATAAAAGAAAAACGATTCTTTAACCTTCGCCCAAATATTGCATAATCACTCATTCTGATTTCACATTCAGGATCATCACTTTTTTATGTGATTTTAAACATTTTATGAACCACTAAATCCCAAACTTGAACTTTTTATGCATGAAGGTAAAATATATTGTTGGGAGAATCTCCCATATTCTGTTTCATTCTGAATAAAAACTAAGGTTTCAAAAGTTTTTCCTCCCCACACAGAAAGCTGATACAACAGCTCAACATCTTCAAATAGTGGGGGTAATTCAGACCTGATCACACAGCTGCAAATGTGCATTCACCAGCCATCAGGTAGACGCCTCCCTGCTATAGTGAAAGCCTGGATTGTGAATTCAGGTGCATCGGCCAGCATTCAAATTCATGGACGTGCGAACAGGTCTGAAACAGTGGGTTAGGCAGCTGCAGGGCTATTTTGTTCGTCGGGAGGCTTGCCACCTAGCAACAGCTGGTGGGTTAGGGTGGCAAGCCTCCCGAATGCGCAGAAAGGTAAAGTGAAAAAAAATTTTCACTTACCTTTCCCCTGCTCTAGGGAGCGGGTCCGGGTGCCGGGCGCGTGCACGCGCCGGGAGCGCGCGCGCACGCTGGTCACGTGCACGCTCGCGCTCTCCTGAGCCCAGGATCCCGCCCCCTAGCTTTAGTTTTTTTTTCAGCGCGACAGAGATGGAGGACTCTGTGTCTGTCTCAGCAACAGACACACTGTACAAGTCCCCATCTGTCAGCAAGTGGGCAAAAATGCCCAGAAAGAGGAGGCAACAACTGTCTGAGGACAGTTCCTCCTCAGAAGATAATATTATTATTAAGAGAAAAAAGTGCACAGTCCCTGTCAGCTCTGAGGGGAGCAGGGACAGCTCCCAGTCTGAGAGGGAGACACCTGGTGGTCAGCAACAGTCTCCCTCAGTGTTTCCTCAGAAAAAGGTGAGGAAACACACCACAAAAAAGAAACATACAGACAATGTTTCTCACAGAGACGCCCGTACGGGAGAATACGTCTCTTTCCCGGGTATTGCCCGTAGCCGGAATACCCAAATGGTGCATGACATACCACCATCTTCTGCCCACGGCCGGCAAAAACACACTGCCTCTGAACGGCAGCAATTGCTAACCCAGTCCCATAAGGGTTCTAGCAAGCAGCATGCGCTGCCTAAACCTCACGACTATAGTGAGACAGTAACCCCTCAGGTAGACTGGGAGTCAGAGGAGGTTACTAGAACGTCCGCATCCACTAAAAGGGGCGAGTACAGCGACCTGCAGATGGCCAGGGTACAATTGGCAGGCAGAACGCCACCCAATAAATTATACGCCTCTCATTGGGCACTTAATGAACGCTCAGAGGTTTATAATTTTGCCCAGTTAGCATTCAGAACTGCTCTGGTAAAAGAGGACGAAATGGTTCTAAGAAGCCATACGGGCATACCAGATATACCAGCCCTATTTGCTCCCGAAATCGACCCGGCACTCAGCTCACTAATAGGGGAAAAAACCCAAAGTGACGCTAATGATAAGCTATTAAGGAAAATACAGCTGAAAGTGGCAGATGCAGCTGGTCCCCTCCTCTTTGTCCTCGATAAGGCAGAAAAAGAGGGAGAATGTGGGGGTTCTCTAGATTCCCTAATAGCATCTAAGAACGCCCTCCTTAAGGCCATTAGCAGAGCCACTTTAATGATTGGCCAAACTTTTGATTATATATCAAATACCCGCAGAGTACGCTGGCTCACAAAGGCGGGTTTAACTAACCTCGCACCTAAGCCCGTGGAGGTACCCAACCCGGCAGATGGAGACCTGTTTGGTCCAGACTTCATTAATGAGGTTAAGATAAGATACAAAGCCCGTAGATCCTTCTCAGATCTCAAAGGCCCCCAATCCTCCAGAAGACCCTTTTCCCAAGAGGGTCGAGCTGCGTCAGCCAGTGGTTCGGCCCGAGACTACAGTGGCGCCACCAGAGGATCGAGAGGAGGCTCCTACAGGACAAGACCCACGAGAGGTGGAACGTCCTACAACAGGAACCCCTCAAGGAGAGATACAGGTTATGGTAAGTCCCGTACACATAACCCCCCACCTTGGCCTCTCACAAGCTGTAACAGTTTGGAAAACAATATCCACAGACAAGTGGATTTTGAAAATTATAGAGAAAGGGCTATCCCTACCTCTTATCCATTTTCCGCGCCAAGCATTTCCCTGTACAAGGAACTGCAGCCCACTGCTAGACGAAGTGTTGTCCATAGCACTATCCCAGGGCAAGATAGAATTAGCGGACATAACCAAAAAAGGTTGGATCAGCCACCTTTTCCCTATAAGAAAAACAGATGGCACTTACAGACCCGTCCTGAATGTAAAAAACCTAAATCGCTTCATAAGAAGACGCACATTCAGGATGGAGGGCTTACCAGAAGTCCCATTCCTACTTTCCCAAAACGACTACTGTATCAAGGTAGACCTCAAAGAGGCCTTCCATTCGATACGGGTCTGCAAAAACCACAGAAGATTCCTAAGATTCTTCTGGAAGGACACACTATATCAATGGACGGTGATGGTCTTCGGGCTGTCGAACGCACCGTACACTTTTACTCGTCTGATGAAGGCGGTAGTGTCTCACCTCCGTCAGAAGGGCATCCGTTGCCTAATATATCTGGACGATCTACTTGTAGTTCACCCAGACAGAGAGACTCTCCTCTCACAACGGGATCTAACCACGACCCTTCTCCTAGATTTGGGCTTCGCCATAAACTACCCCAAATCAATCCTGGTCCCATGTCAGTCAATAATATTCCTGGGATTCCTAATAGACTCCACTTCCTTCTCGATATCAGTCCCACCAGAGAAATGGACGGAAGTACAGACAGTAATTTCTCGTACCCTCCATCGCCAGCTGTCGATGAGGGACTTAGCCAAACTCATAGGGAAAATGAGAGCTCTGGGTCCCGGATTTCTGCAAGTCCCTCTCCTATGCAGATTTTCCCAATTCCTCCTAGGGAACCTACTCAGGAAGGGTTTTTCCTGGAGAGAGAAAATCCAATTAACCCCCCCAGTTCGAACAGAAATAGAGAACTGGACAATTCTTCCCTTACCAACACCCAGACCTCTATTGGACCCAATACCAAACATAATAATTTCCTCAGACGCTTCCCTGACGGGTTGGGGGGCATGCACACAGAACAAAGCAATAAGGGGAGTTTGGTCCACCCAGGAAACCAGGTTCCACATAAATCTATTAGAGCTGAGGGCGGCCAAACTAGCACTACACTCCCTCATTCCTCCCCAATCTCAAGGGATTTCGGTACAGATCTGCTTAGACAACAGGACGGCAGTTTCGTACCTGAACAGGATGGGAGGCACCAAATCTCTCCATCTCTGTCTAGAAGCAGTAGAGATTTGGAATTGGGCAGTCCAGAGGAACATTCTCCTCACAGCCGTTTATATACCGGGGGAATTAAACGAACTGGCAGACTCTTTATCCAGGGACCATCTTTCTTTAGACAGAGTAACCCTCAGACCACAGGTTTTCCAGAACATTATCAAAACGTTCGGAATCCCGGGGATAGACCTGTTTGCGACCCCATCCAATGCACAAGTTCCTACCTTTGTCTCCAGGGTATGGACGAAGGGAGCATCACACATGGATGCTATGTCCTTCCCATGGACAGACCTTTCCCTTCCATATGCATTTCCCCCTCCAGCCTTACTGCTAAAAGTCCTACACAAGATCAGGATAGACAGAGTACCCCACATAATCCTGGTCTACCCAGTCTGGCCCTCCAGGATCTGGTTCCCTTTAGTCAATCAGTTGCGCAAGGGACCCAAGATCCCCCTAGGTCTCCCCAGAGAATGTTTTCAGGGGACCCCAGACCTCCTCCAGAAACTGCCACAATCCATGTGGATAGCGACATTACTCGGCTATTAGCAAACGCCAACTTATCTTCGGCATCAGTAACACTAATCAATGCCTCTCTGAGACCCAGAACTAGGGCCAGATACCGAGCTATCATTAACGAATACAGTACATGGGTAGCTACTCGGTCTCAAGCCCTCTCTTCCAATACCCTCAACTTAGCCTTAGACTTCTTAGCAGCTAAGTTCGAAGCTGGCCTGGCATCTACTACCATACGCTCTTACGGCTCGGCCTTAGCATTATTGGTCCCCGGTCTTACAGAGAACAAGCTCTACCTACGTCTTCTGAAGGGAGCTTTCCTCTCCAGACCATGTGGTCCCCGCTACTCTAGCACATGGGACACCGAACCATTTTTACAATTCCTAGCCTCCATAGGCCTTACATCGGATATGGGTATGTTATCCAGAAAGCTAGCATCCCTACTAGCCTTAGCCTTTGCTGCGAGAGGCGCTGAACTCAGCCTCATACACATGTCAGACCCATGGCTGACACAAACCCCATTAGGCTTTCACATAATCCTAAAGGGTCACACAAAAACCAGCTCTCTAAGCAACCCGCTGGTAGAGTTTGACATACTGAAAGACCATTCAGATGAGGACCTGTGTCTAGTTACATGCTTGACACATTACCTCCAAATGACATCCCCGATTCGAGGCGTCCATTCCCAGTTATTCATTACATGCCGGAAACCCTTCCGTCCTGCTAGACCATCTACTATCCGTGGATGGATAGTAGCCGCAATGAACCTGGCCGGAATAGACACATCAACCTTCAAATGTCATTCAATTAGGGGCGCAGCCGTAACTTCCGCTGCAGCCAAGGGCTTACCTCTGCAATCGATAATGCAAGCTGCCCGTTGGTCATCCAGCCATACGTTTGTAAAACACTACTGGAGACCCACTGATCCTCAAAGGATCGAGTTCATTAGAGCAACCACCAGGTATGTGGTAGTCTACCCACCAGCTGTTGCTAGGTGGCAAGCCTCCCGACGAACAAACAGTAGTTTGCAGGAATCTATGACCTGCAAACTTCCTTTGTTCTAGGGAATAGGATTGCCACCTAGCAACAGCTCCCACCCAACCCACCCTAGACCTTGCTAGGTCCGTTGGTTACTCTAACTCAATTCTATAATCCTGTAATTCTCTTCTGCCCTTCCAGGCGCACCAAAAGGCCAGAAGAAGCCGCAGGCACAACCAGCTAAGGAGAACAAGTAGATCCGTCTGGCTCATCCGCCCACAGTTTCAAGTCGACCACTTGGTCCTTCTTATTGGACTCTACCTTCTATAGACCGTATTGCTGGTCCTAGTTAGTCCTTACTAGTTCTTGTTTCACTTACGTGATTATGTTCAGTAAAATCCTTCGTTGCACCTAATTCTCTTTGTCATTATTCCCTAATAGTTTGACTAAGGTGTTCCATCCAGATGTTCTAATTGGGATTGCCATCGGCGACCTTCCGAAAAAACTAAAGCTAGGGGGCGGGATCCTGGGCTCAGGAGAGCGCGAGCGTGCACGTGACCAGCGTGCACGCGCGCTCCCGGCGCGTGCACGCGCCCGGCACCCGGACCCGCTCCCTAGAGCAGGGGAAAGGTAAGTGAAAAATTTTTTTCACTTTACCTTTCTGCGCATTCGGGAGGCTTGCCACCCTAACCCACCAGCTGTTGCTAGGTGGCAATCCTATTCCCTAGAACAAAGGAAGTTTGCAGGTCATAGATTCCTGCAAACTACTGTTTTGTGCAGGCTCCAGCAGGAACTGTGGCCCTTATTCTAGTTCACTCTTTCTGACAAAATATTTCTTAGATGGACAAAACCATGTGCACTGCAGGTGTGGCAGGTGTAAAACCCCACCCTAATCTAATTATCTCTGCACAAGTAACACCTGCCTCACCTGCAGTGCACATGGTTTTGTCCATCTGAGGAATATTTTGTCATAAAGAGTGAACTAGAATAAGGGCCACAGTTCCTACTGGAGCCTGCACAAAAATAGCTCTGGGCAGCTGTGATATCCTTGGTATTACTGTATGGGGAACTGATTTATCAATCCACATAGTACTATGCAAGCAGGAAACTCCCCTTCTTCTTGCTCAGAACAAAATAACAGAGAGGACCGGCGGTGGCTCCTACCTCAGTGCAGGAGGGGGGCTGCCACTGGATGTGATGACTCCCCCAATTCCTCCGCTGCTGGTCCCCACTGATGCTGCCGCCGGCCCCCGCTGCTGCGGGACCGGCGCATAGGCAGTAGCTTCCTCGGTACTGCGCATGTACTGGCCCCCAGCTTCTATGGGCAGCTTCAGTAGCAGCCCACAAAGCTGAATCACAGTCACAGTGCCTGTACACTGCAGATGACAGGCACAAGGACTGGTGCATGCGCAGTATCGACCTCGGTATTGCACATGTGCAAATCCCGAATTCTATGGGCTGCAACCGTAGCAGCTCATAGAGGCATCCCGGAGGGAGGGTACACCTCCCAATGAGACTGCTTTCGATGACTGGCAGGTCAAACTTCCAATTGAAAGTCACTGCCAGTCACAGTGAAGCCAATGAAGTCTCATAGACTGCATCTGGCTTCACTTATTGAAAGCACAGTGGCAGCTTGTACCTGGGGGGTTGCAGTCCCACCAATAGAGAGGACATAGAAACCTGCTGTGTACATGTAACACACAGCATGATGGCATATCTGGCTAAGTCATTTTGGTTTATTTCAGAAATGTTATGTGGCTTATTAATACATGGAATATCATATATGATAATGTTAAATAATGTCTTTGCTTGCTGTTTAGATGCTTGCTATCTGCTGCAATATCATTTGTGTGTGTTTATCCTTGTGACACTGAAGTCTGTTATTGTTAATAATGAAGATGCAATGCTGTGATTTACAGTGTCAAATGTAAATGAATGTCATATGAACCAGCATTAAATTTATCCCCCCCCCCCAAAAAAAAATAAAAAAAAATATATATATATATATATATATATATATATATATATATATATATATATATATATATATATATACCACCGCCTCTCTAGGACCTCTGTAAGCCCTGATCAAATTTATATATAAAAAAACCCATAAAAATGAACAGAACAAGCTAACAGAAGCTAAAGGAAAATAAAGGTAAAGAAAGAAAAAACAAATACAAGTTGAGTATCCCTTATCCAAATTCTAAAGACCAGGAGAATATTGGATAATGGATTATTCCGTATTTCATAATATTTTTTATATTTTAATGAGGTGTCTTGAGGACAGGACCCAGTATTTACCCTGCACAGAAACAAAATAACTCACCCAAATCTAACTCTCTCTATACATGTTACATCTGCCCCGGTTACGGTATAGATGATAGACAAGATTTTGGTAGACCGTTAATAGGTCAACCACTAATGGTCAGTGACTAGGTTGACACTGAAAAATAGTCCTGAGGTCAACACTACCAAATGATCGACACACGCTTATGGTCGGTATAGGCAAGGTCGACAGTAAAAATGTTGACATGAGTTTTCCATGATTTTTTGGTCTATTTATTATTATTATTTACAGTTTCTTATATAGTGCAGCATATTCCCTTGCGCTTCACAATTGGAAACAACAGTGATTAAACAAACTGGGAAGATACAATGTCTATGTGTCTATGTAATCGTACGTCAGCATAAACACTGTATATATGTACCACATCCCCTCGCATGACTCTCTTCACACGCCATACTTCGGCACATTATTATATTCCCACTCTATGCCCACGTGGATAGTAAACTATGAAAAAACACTTTTTTTTTTAATTGAGAAAAACGGATCTTGACTTTTTGACTGCTGACTTGCCTATGTCGACTACAGGCTTGTGTCAATCTTTTGGCAATGTCGACCTAAGGAATTTTGACCTAGTCACTGTCGACCATTAGTGGTTGATTTACAGACTGCCGACCTGGACACTGTCTAAGCACTGGCTGCATACCCATCTGCCCCACCTGCAGTGCAGCAGGGTTGTGCCCATTTTAAGAACAAATGTGTCCTGCGATCAGGTTTGAATCAGGCCCATGGATGTGAATGAATATTCTCTGTAAAGTGCTGCAAACTATGTGTGTGCTAAATAAATAACTGGTAATTATTAAGTATGAGGAAAAGGGAGTAATAGGTTGGCCTTCAGGTTGACATCTACTCCTTCCACTATATGCCGCACCACTCCAATCACTCCACCATTAGCTGATTGGAAGTGGGAGATAGGCTTGCCCGGTGAGCTGGACAGTGATACTTCCACCAGTTGGAATACCTGTGTTCCCAGGAACTCTCCCTGTTTTGCTTATGTTCCTTCTACCAGAATACTTTCTGTTCATCTTTGATTAGCCGGAGGCGGGAAGATCCTCCATTAATTGGAGGCTTATCTCCAAAAGCAGATGTGCGAACAACACATTCGCCCCCAATGTAAGGAGAGCTTTGTAAAGCATGCCATTGCCCTTTAACATTTCTTCATTTGTGACCAAAGACAGTTTTGCAGGCAGCGATTTCCACTCTAAGAAAACAAAAATGCATTATCCTGCTTTTCTGAACTCAATAAAAGAGGTGAAAAAAACAAACAAAACTCTTTATAAATTAAAATTGAAGTGTGCGGTTTTGTGGGAATTGCAAACAACAAGAGTTGCTTTCATGGTTACTTTGTTCACCTTTCTGGATTGAAAACCCTTCAAATCAATTCTCAGCTACAGAAGCCTAAAGAAGTGGACACATCACAGCTGGACAGCTTCAATGAACAGTATTGAGCTCTGTAAGCAGGACGCCAGCAGCCCCTCCTCTTTCTTTTTATTGACAGAAACTGGCCAGCCCCTTCTGCTTCTCTTATAGAGGATACACAGCGGGAGCAACAATTTTATCTTGTGTTTGAATCAAAAGTCCAGCTGTTCTGTCCTGATAGGTGGTAAAATTACCTTGAACTGTCCTAGAACAACTTCTTGTTACATTATATGCATCCCGCTTTCTATGACCTTGGCTAATTTTACCCTCATCCATCATTGCTCTTTTAGCTATGTACAGTATAACAAGTTATATATACATGCTGGAAATAAAGCAAGAGACAAATTATTTACATCTGCTCAAGAAACGTTGAATAATTGGTCATTACAAAAGCATGATATGCTGACCTGTAATGTAAGCTTATTTTTCTATCTAGCAGATTTAATGGAGCATGTCCCTTTATATGGAAACACCCATCTAAAAGCAATCTGCGCCTACCAGTGGCGTATCTATAATGGGTGCTGTGTGCACAGTGCGCATGGGCCCCTGATTCCCACATGGGCCTCCCCTCTAAAGACGCCCATGATGCCTACTGTAGTTTCGCTGGTAAATGGTTGCTGCAGAACAGGTGTATGCTGGGAACCACTCACTTTTATCATATTCTTTACATTCTACTTTTTGCTTTTGTATAATCTTTTAAAAATACTGGTACTTGTGTATTATCACGGCGCCCACTAAGCAAATTGCTTAGCGGGCAATTCTGCAAAAGAAAATCGCATCGCATTGCACTGCAAAATCGCATCACATGCGATTTTATAGGGTGAGATGCATTTCACTTTACTATACACTTACATGAGATGCAATGAGATTTGGGCACACCACCCCCCCCCCCCCCACTATCCACGCCACCCCGAAGTGTGGCGAGCCCCGCAAGGGGCGGTGGAACGCGTCCTCCCGACCTTTTCATACCCCCACTATCCACGTCTATTTGCCTACGGTGCCGTACGTATGCTAATTGCATAATACACAAGTACCAAAATACTTCTCAGTTTAACCTCCTCTGCGAGTGGTATGACTTTTTTATATAAGAATATTGTTATTATTGTTACCGCAGGGATGGACAGGGACAGCAGGGACATAGGGATGGAGAGAGTGTCAGTAGGGACAGAGAGAGGGACGGCAGAGAAAGGGACGGCAGGGGCAGAGAGTGACAGCAAAGACAGAGAGATAGGAAGAGTGACAGCAAAGACAAAGAGTGATGACAGAGATAGTGACGACAGGTAAATACAGGCAGCAGGGTAATATTACTTTACCTTAGGCTGTGATTGACGGTGGCCTTGCAGAGGAGGAGGATGGACTCAGTGGTTTGGTGGTGGCTGTGGTGTGGAGAAACCTAGGTTCCGCGGCGGCAGTGCAGATGTCACTGTATCCATTAGCATGGTGGAGGCTGTGGTGATTGGCGGCTGTGGCTTCCGGGTGTGGAGGAAGGTGAAGCTGTGCTACCCGCACCTGCATTCAGGTGAGAATAGAGCTTTGGAGGGCCTGCCCGATTTGCTGCAAGAGGGTGGGGAGGGAGGAGCTGAGGGCCCTTCTGCTGTGCTGCCGGTGGCTGAGGATGGAGGTGAGCATTGGGTAAGTGGGGGGATGTAGGGTGGGACAAGGACATATTGGGGAGAGGGACAGGGGGGGATGCCGAGTGGGAGATGGACATATTGGAGATTGGGACACTGGATGGGACAGGGTGCAGGGTGGGAGAGGGGCACCAGGTGAGAGGAGGATATATTGGGGCGAGGTATAGAGGAAGGGGGAATGCTGAGTGGGAGAGGACACGTGGTGGTAGAGGAACACTGGATGGGAGAGTGGCACCGGTTGAGGGGTTGACATAATGGGGAGAGGGACAGAGAAAGGACAGAAATGCAGGGTAGGAGAGCAGTACCTGATGAGAGTATGGATGCTGAGTGGGAGGAGTACATACTGGGGAGAGGGATGCAAGGTTAGAGGGGGGATACAGGGTGAGATGGGACGCAAGGTGGGTGAGGATGAAGGGTGAGGAGGGGATGCAGTGCGAGGGGGGGACTCAGGGTAGGTGAGGATGCAGGGTGAGGAGGTATGCAGAGTGGGTGAGGAGGTATGCAGGGTGGGTGAGGAGGGACGCAGGGTGGGTGAGGATGCAGGGTAGGGAGGATGCAGGGTGAGAGAGGGGTGGTGTAGGTTGAAAAGGGGGATGCAGGGTGAGGGGGATGCAGGATGGGAGAGGGCTGCAGCATACCTCCCAACATTCCAATTCTTAAAGTAGGGACACTCGTGCGGCGCCCGAAAAGGGGGCGTGGTCTATGCAAATGTGAGTGCATCTTATGCAAATTAGGCCACACCCCCATTTTCGCACGTGAATAGACCACACAGCGTCTATTTGGTAAGATGGGGGTCACTCCCCCCCCCCCCCACAGCGGGACACTGCCGGCCGTGGGAGGGACGCGGGAATGTCCCCAAAAACCGGGATGTTCCCGCGTTCCGCGGGACAGTTGGGAGGTATGCTGCAGGGAGGAGAGCTGAGCTGTGGGGGTGGCAGGGAAAAGAGCCGAGCTCTGGAGATGGCAGAAAAGCCATGGAAGCCAGGCTTCCACAAACAGTGCAGCAGCAGACAGGAGAGCCGGAGCTACCACAGCAGCATTGAGTCGGGCGGCAGGCAAGAAAATGCGGCTCCTGCGGCTGGGGCATGATAGCAGGGCTTCAGCAGCAGCAGCAAGGAGAGCTGGGACTCCCGCAGCAGCAAAGTTGGGAGGCAGGCAAAAGAACCCTGCTTCTGATGCTGGGCTGCAGGAGAACCAGTGGGGGGATCCTGGTTACCGCAGTGGCGGGCGTGAGAATGAGTGTCCCTCTCCGTAGCAGGGGACATGATAACTGGGCTCCAGCTGCAGGGGGACAATGCCGGGACAGGATGGTAAGCAGCATCCTGTAAGTACAGAAGGCTGGGCGCTTCACTCGCCACAGTGCTGCACACTTGAAAGAAAGAAAAATAAAATGTCACTTCCGGGTCAGTGTAAACGAAGTGCCGGTATGCCATACCGTTGCATACCGGCCCACTTCGACCACTGCCTTATTCCATATGCAGTTACTTTTACTATATGTTATGTTGCTTGATGCTGTATTTTTAGATTATCACTTTAAAGTATACAATGCAATAGAAGACATCCTTACTACATTATTTATAGTTTGAATAATGAAATTAAAGAAACAATTAAAGGATCATGGCACTCCAGTTGATTAGAATTCATATCATAATTATTTTATTTTTCTCACATTACAAAAACATCTAAAGGTTTAATTATTGTACAATATGAATTGGAAACCAAATATTAATACAGCAACTAATTATAATTGTGATAGCAATTAATAATGATATGTGTTCTAACAACAATTGCTATATTTCAGTAGCTTCTTAATTCAATGGTTCATTCTGGAATATCAGAAAGAGGGGAACATCATTGGAATAAAGTTATAAACTTGTCAGCAGAACAAATGATTTAATCTTTATCCAACCATAGATCTCTTATTCCTTTTCCTATTTCGAAAATGTTCTATTTCTTGATTTTCTATTACTAAGCCTTTAGGGGTCATCTTCAGCAGCAACTGAAAAACTTACACATACAGTGTTATTCCTTTTATTCTTGATGGGGGTTTTAAACCAGAGCAATGGGAAATATTGACCAGTATCTGTATGTTATGTATGTAATCAATTGGGCTGACTATTTAAATAACTGAACATAGAAGGATGCAGATTTTCTTGTAACATTGAGGTTTGGCCATTTTTACATGCCAAACTTCCAACAAACTATTTCTTGTAGTTCTAATAAAAAAACACAGGGACCCCAATATTGGCCCCCAACAGAGCCCTATGAATGAACACTCCTCTTACTCTCAGTACAAAATGTAAATGCATCATTATAGTTCAGTAACCCAACCACATCTATCTACAGATTAATTTGCTACAGTAATGTGTAACAATGTTATCCATATGTTTGGACTGAATTTTTTTTTACATATTTAATAATTCAGTGGGGGCTAAGTAGTGCCTTGAGTAGATTTTAATACACTTGTTAACCCTAAATGGAAACAATCATCGGTACTCTTTACCTATCACGGCGCCCATCACGGGCATCGCGGGTACATTTATGTCTGGCCGCGACGCGACCGACGCGATGCCCGCGATTTCCCATTGAAACCCATGTTAAACATGGAAATCGCGTCGGTCGCGTCGCGGCCGGCCATAAATGTACCCGCGATGCCCGCGACGCGATGCACCCGATTTCCCATAGGAATCAATGTTAAATGGCCCGACCGACGCGATTTTACTGTTAAATGCCTCAATGGACCCGATGTGGCCATAGGAAACAATGTTAAATGGGCCACAGAGGCCAAATAGGCAACCTTGACTGGGAAATGGCCCCCCCAATTGTTACCGCCACCCCACGATCAACGTGAACCCGAAGCGTGGCGAGCGCAGCGAGCCCGCGAGGGGCGGCAGTACGCGTCCTCCGACCTTTTCATACCCCCACTATCCACGTCGGCGTGGAGTTGAGAATAGAATAGTGTGGCGAGCGCAGCGAGCCACCGAGCCCGAAGCGTGGCGAGCGCAGCGAGCCCCGCGAGGGGACGCGGATACCTTCACAGCTATACGCGTCCCCTCGCGGGCTTCACAGGTGTCCATGGCGACGCGGACACCTGTGAAGCCCGCGAAGGGACGCGTTTACCTGTGAAGGTATCCGCGTCCCCTCGCCACGCTTCGGGCTCGGTGGCTCGCTACGCTCGCCACACTATTCTATTCTCAACTCCACGCCGACGTGGATAGTGGGGGTATGAAAAGGTCGGAGGACGCGTACCGCCGCCCCTCGCGGGCTCGCTGCGCTCGCCACGCTTCGGGTTGACGTTGATCGTGGGGTGGCGTAAACAATTGGGGGGGCCATTTCAGAGTTCAGGGTAAGTATTTGGGCTCTAAGGCCCATTTAACATTGTTTCCTATGGTTAAATCGGGTCCATTCAGCCATTTAACATGAAAATCGTGTCCATCGGGCCTTTTAACATTGATTCCTATGGCAAATCGTGGGCATCGCGTCGCGGCCATCGTGTGCACATTTATGGCCGGCCGCGACGCGACCGACGCGATGTCCATGTTTAACATGGTTTTCAATGGGAAATCGTGGACATCGCGTCGGTCGCGTCGCGTCCGGGCATCTTTAGCCCGCATACGACGCGACCGACACGATTTTTTACCTCACGATGCCCACGATCAAGATCGTGGGCGCCGTGCTAGGTAAAGAGTACCCAATCGTCATCTGTTGATGATAACTGTTGTTGATGATGATGATCGATTCCTAGACCATTGAGACCATCTTCTCTTTTAGAAAATAAAAAAACTCACTAGCACATTAAAGCAATGTAGGCTATTTGGCAGCTATATGTTTTTTTTTACCAATAGTAGTGCACCTACATTTATTTTTGGAATTGCCTTGCCTACACAAAACATTTGACACAGCTCTATCTGAGGCTAACTGCAGTGAGGCTAGAAGTACATTGCCTCAAATATGTATATATGCTTATTTCCTGTTAATCCAACCATTAAATACATGAAGAGACTAATCTAAAGGTGCCCTTACACAATTGACATTTTTTACACAATTTTGATGCCTCAGGCCTATAAATAAAATGAAAAGTGTAAAATCAGATGTCATTTACTTATGTTTCCGATCCCTAGTCCCGTGTGTTGTAAGTCATAACCAAATTGTCACTGCTGCAATAAGGATTTATCGTAATCGTGGTAAAAAAAAAGGTGCACACCGTGATTGTTGTTCCTACCTGCACTGCAACACAATACAGACACACTATAATGATTGGACTAACTTGAAGCCAACCAAAACAAATTGAAAAAAAAAATCAGCCCCTCACCCACCAACAATGCCATATAACCAACTGTCATTGAGTACTGTCATCGGTGACTAGGGCCTGATCATCAATGGATGATGGGCATCTCTAAAACAGGCTAATTTCCGCAAACCACTCTCTGCTATATGTACACATCTATAGTCCCTTTCACTTTCACTTTTCTAGAGTGTGCACAAGTGTTTTCAATAAAATTTTCTGATGATAATTGTGCATGTGATAAAATTTGAGTAAAATGAAGAATAAGTAATTTTTAATTGATTTTGGATTCAAATTTACAGGTAATTTGATGTTCAGTTGTGGAAAGGATCTTATAAGCTGAACACTTCAAACTCATTCGTAAAAATCAGCGAAAATCGAATGCAAAACCAAACATTTGTAAATGTAACCCATAGACTCCAAAGTTATTTATATTAAACTAATGTGATTGGGATATTCATATGCATCTTAGTTCTCTTTGCCTAGATAATAACTGGATTTCCTTATTTCCTCGTAGGTACCGCATTGGCTATAACTTTCTGTAGGACAACTTTTGATGCCAATAGGATGCATTTGATATGGGAAAGCACATTTCTGTACACAATAGAACAATGTAATTAAAATATTAATTTCCGAAAATTCAGCATAAAGGCAACCCCAATATCAATCACATTAATAGAATTCTAACTAAGGTTTCATCTGTTTCCTTTTGGCAACATGTGTGTCCATGTCTCTGAATGCCCTGCTGCCCATAGCCAAGCAAGGGGATGTGCCTGGAAGTAGCTCAAACAAGCACAATGGGGAACAGTACGGTGGACAAGAGGCACATTTGTACCCGGTTTTTTTAAACAGGTCTGAATCTTTATCAGTCTGTAAATTAGCCTTTTCTTGTAGAAAGCCCCCATCCCATCCCCCTGCATTTGTAAGCCAGGCAGGTTCTGCATTTAAATGGTTAAATTGGAAAAAAGGCTTTCCTTATTAGCTGCCTATTTGGATTAAACCAGCAGGGTCTTCCAGGTCACATCAAAGGAAATATATTTTTGCTTCCAGCATATGTATAATAAACTGATAGCAAAAAGACAGCAGGCATCTTCAATCTGACCTTTGAAGACAAGCATGATGTTCACTTACACACGGGCGCTTAATCCATAAGGTCACCGTTAGAAGACTGGCAGTAGCCTACATTAGACATTGTAGGTAGGGAATACCAAATAGTAAATAATGTTTCTCTTTTACTGCTTCAATTCAAGCCATCCACACAATAAACACGCAGCTTTAGACAGCAATGGTAAGTGTGCCAACGTGCCTTATGTGTTCAAATGTTTTGTTATTTAGTAATAAAATGATTAGCCATACCTCCCAACTTTCTTGCTTCTGAGATCAGGACCTGCCACACCGAAGGCACGTCCGGCCCAAAAAAGGGGCAATTGCACAGCATCTATTTAGTGATCTCTGGTGGTGATGTCCGGCTCCCCCAACTGTCCCCTAACCCGTGGGATACTGGTACCCATGGGAGGGACAGCGGGACAGTCTCCAATTAGCGGGGCTGTCCCGATGTAATTGAGACAGTTGGGGGGTATGTATTAGCATATGGATCTGATGCAGATGTGGTTGGAATAGTGGCATCACAAGAGGAGGTTCAGGCTGCACTTGGGTGTCACATTAAGTACAACACCTGACTCCTGTCACAGTGTAGTTGCGGAGGATGCACTGCACACAGATGGGAGCAGCCCACATCTCCAGGACCCCCAGATTGGTGAAAACGGAGGTCCAAGGTGCAAGCCTACACCCATACTGCACAAACAGCAAGACTGGTCACGCCAGGTGTCACTCTAGGTATTGATGCCACTGGGTTGGAGCAAGCAACAGCAAAGCACTAGTATGGTAATGCAGCAGGAGGAAGCTAATATAATTAGACACCTCCTTCTTGCATTAGTGATGCATTCTGCATCCTAGGATGCAGAATCAAATCAACTGTGACACCGTCATCCGGCTG
This sequence comes from Crinia signifera, assembly GCF_055691185.1. Taxonomy (NCBI): domain Eukaryota; kingdom Metazoa; phylum Chordata; class Amphibia; order Anura; family Myobatrachidae; genus Crinia; species Crinia signifera. The sequence goes on from NC_139221.1 coordinate 269,637,159, forward strand.
TGTGACCCATGGGGATGTGCACTCTGGGCCCTGTCCCTCCATTTCTGCCCTATGTGCTGCAGATTCATAGTAAAGTGGGATTTCTAAGTTGATATTTATTAACTTTTTAGGGGCATATTTTGCTAACAGCCAATTTTGGGATATTGGCCAATATTCTGTTGGTATTGCAAACTGTCCAAAACCAGCTATTTACTTAAGACAAAATTGATACAAAATAGACCAGACTGTCACAGGCTGGGCTTGTGGATCTGCTCCGGGTGGTTGATCTGGTACTGGTGGGTTGGCTGGAGTAAATGTAGCTGGGCTAAAGTATTGTCTTCTCATAGACTGAACCCCAAAGGTACTAGAAAAAAACAGATACCAGAGTAGCTGTTGGGGCGCCTGTGTGAGTTGTGAAGCTAGCAGCAATCTAAAAAAAAGGGATAGTCGGTCCCTATGGGTAAACAGAAATGTAGGGATGTAGATTGCGCTGTATTGATGGCAGAACAAGATTTATCAATAATAATAACAATTTATTAAATACATGTATCACACTAAAATAGGTGCATTTACAATGAAATATTAAAAATAATTGGGAAGTTAAAAATAAAAATAAAAATGGGTTTTTGAAAGGCTGCGTCCAGTTTTGAATGATATCACCTTATTTACAAGTGGATGGGATGGACGGAGATTTGGACGGTGGAATTGTCCTCCAGACACTGGGACGTGGTTACCCCTGTAGTGCTTCCTCCAAACGAGACTGAGGGGATGACGTTCCTCTTTTTTGGAATATCTGGAGCTGTGAGGGATCCACTAGATGACCATAGATGGGTACCTTAGATAGGTAGCTTTCCTTCAAAAGGTTGGTACCATTTTGGAATAGATGGTAAGTGGTCAGTCCTGGTCTGGTACTCAGCTGGTGATTTTAAATGGAAAAGTTTTCCTGGTTGGAAAGGTGAAGTCTGGTAACAGCAGCAAATGATGAGGGGGGTGGCTGGTTGCCTGTGCCAACGTGTTTCGCTGCTGGGTGCAGCTTTTTCAAGGTAGCTTTGTTAGGCAAGGGGTAGGGGTATATATACCCTTAGTAATGAGTAAACCATGTGCACCTGTACACAAACAATTAACTTTACATAAAAGCAAAACAATGTTAAACATACCATGTTGGGAGCAGGAGACAAACATATACTGTAGACATGCAATAATAATCAAAAACGAGTGTTTCTTAGTGGTGAAAACACATTTTCATTTCATAATAATACAGCCGGCGTCATCTGACTTCCGGCTATGCATTTCCGGTTCCGGTATTTCTGGTGGAACGCATGTGGAATGCACAGCGCTATTTGATATAGCGCTGTGTCGGTTGGGGAATCTGTGTAACTATAATTAGGGTAGAAGTTGTGAGGTTACTGTGCGGCTTATTATTATGTATTTTAATGGCGCCGAACTTTGGGAAACAAAGTCCCCTTACTGCAGTGCCTATCTATGCCTCATGGGCTGGTTATTTGGCACGCACATGCGTTCTATACACGAAAAACCGGAACTGACCATGGATATAATTGTCAAATTGTAACAAACGTATATATTGAATATAGAAATAAAATAAAAGTAATATCATGAGTGGGAACGGATTCTGCTGGTAATATTTTGTATACTTTGCATACGGGTATAAAACAAAGGCTCTAGATAAATTATCATAGACATAATGTATGTACATATTTTCTAGTAAACATAACAGGATTTGATATCTACTGATCAGGTAAACAGGAAAAATTATTTATATATATATATATATATATATATATATATATATATATATATATATATATATATATACAGTAGCTCCCGTGAGGGAAACAGCACTCACCAGACTTCATGCAATAGTGGTATAGTGGAACAAGGTGTCCCAGGTTTAATAATTCTTACTTGGCAGGCTCCAAGTAAGAATTATTAAACCTGGGACACCTTGTTCCACTTTACCACTATTGCATGAAGTCTGGTGAGTGCTGTTTCCCTCACGGGAGCTACTGTATCTACATAGTACTGTCCCCCGTGGACACTGCTATTTATACGGCACCCTAGCGGTTACCTTGTATGTGGGTGAGAGTGCAGGTCTTGTACATTTATATATATATATATATATATATATATATATATATCTCAAGCAAGGGTCCTCGGGAGGATCAAACACGTCACTGCAGCAATTTCTTTGAAGAAGTGGAGGTATTTAAATGGTTTACACTGTGGTGATTCTTGTACCTGTTTTAAGTCTCTTGAGGAAGGGGTTGAGCCCCGAAACGGCCCGTCGAGGCTAAATAAACATCTTATCTTCAAAGAAATTGCTGCAGTGACGTGTTTGATCCTCCCGAGGACCCTTGCTTGATATTCAATTTTGGCTAAGGCACGCAGCATCGCTGAATCGATTGTGGAGAGTGCCGGTCCGTTACATATATATATATATATATATATATATATATAGAGGTCATGAGGACCGGCACTTAGAGCATCCAGCAGATCAGCAGGTTAGGTGCCTTCCACAAAGTAGGTATATGGGGGCGATTTCCAAATAAATGAAAACAGGAGGCTGCACTCAAAAAAACGTGGATAAATTGTATTAAAACATAATAGTGCAAAAGCTGATAACGGATATACATAATAGACTTTAATTTAATTTAAATAATAAAATAATAAATATAAATTAATGTAAATAATAAATAAATAAGATAAATTGAATTGGAATGGATAGGAATTAATGATTGAAAAATGAGGAACATGTAGAATGCATATATTAAGAGATATATATAGTTTGAAACAAACATTCTAGTGTGCTATAGTGAAATGGAGTAAGGGGAGTAGGACGCTTACGGTGTTCAACTCTGTTTTGGAACAATAATAATTCTTCAAAATTACATTCTTGGGGGGAGGGGGGAGGAGCGGGGAATTGAGGGGAAGGATGGGGGGGAACTGGGGGTTGAGAGGGAAAAACATTTAATATTTTGGTGTATTTTAGATCAATATTAAGGCTGTCATATTATCTTGAAGAAAGCAGCAATGAGAGAAAGGGAGGAGAAGGGCTATAATGGACAGAAATATTTCTTAGAGCACTGAATTCAGCTCAACGGCCTCATTGAGGCCCTCAGGGTGAATTGTGTGCATCTGGAGCTTTTTAAATCTGTCGCCGCCTCGAGCGGTCTCTGACACTGACTCCAAACCAATAAGGCTAAGTCCCCTGGGGTCTCCTGCATGGGCTTTAGCAAAATGTCGTGACACACTATGTGTTAATATTTTTTTACATACGTTTCGGCGGTGTTCCAGAAAGCGTATTTTGATTGTTCTGGTAGTTCGGCCTACATATCTAAGGCCACACGGGCACTGCAGAAAGTATATTGTATGTTTGGTATTACAATTAATGAAAGAGTTGATTTTATAGGATTTGCCCTCTTTATTCAGTATTTCATAGTTGGAATGTGATTACACGTAATACATCTGTTTCCCCCACACCTGAAGAAACCTTTTGGTTTTTCTCTTAGCCAGGTGTTGGAGGGTATTTCTTTGGTGAGATCATTAATTGGCTTGAGGAAGCTTGGGGCTAACATATTTTTTAGTGTTTTGTTCCTCTTAAAATGAAACGGGGATTACTCGGTGGCAGGTCTATCAATAATGGGTCTTGTTTGAGGATGTTGAAATTTTTGTCTACAATATTTCTAATTTTGTTTGAATGGGTGTTGAACGTGGAGATGAACATTATTTGTTTTTGGTTTGAATCTACATTTCTATCTTTTTGATCTTTATTTTGATATTTGAGAAGATTCTCTCTGTTCATAGTTGTTACCTCAGATAAAACTTGATCAATAAGGTCTTTTGGGTACCCCCTTTGTAGAAAGGAAAGTTTCATATCTTCGGCTTGTAGGTCAAAGGTTCTTACATCGGAACAGTTCCTATAAAGTCTTAGGAACTGACCCTTTGGTATCCCCTTTTCCCGGGGTGGGTAATAGGCACTGCTGTAGTGCAGGTAGGAGTTTGCTCCAACTTCTTTTGTGAAGTTGGAGGTAATAATTCTATTACCCACTGCTTCTAGGGTCACATCCAGGAAGGAAGTCCGCTTCAGGTCAAAATGGTGAGTGAAGGTTAAATTATAAGAATTGGTGTTAAGGTGGTGAACAAAAGATAGTGCTGTAGTGGGGGCCCCATCCCAAATAATGAACAGGTCATCGATGTAATGGCCATAGAGTACCAGGTTCGCCCCAAAGGGGCTGTCCCAAATTAGATGTTGCTCTACCTCCCCCATATAGAGGTTGGCGTAACTTGGGGCGAACCTGGTCCCCATGGCCATCCCCATCACCTGTAAAAAGAAAGTGTCCTGAAACCAAAAATAGTTGTGCTCTAAAATGTAGCTAATGGAGTCTGTGATAAAGCGTTGGCTCAACTTCCAAACGGAGGCGCAGAGTCTAACTGTGCAGCGGCATTCACCAGGGACCCCCGCAAGGGGATTTTGACTTCACAGCATCTGCTTGATAGGTCGCGGCCCTCCCAGGCGGCAGAAGTTGCTGTGGCTTTGGCTGTAATGATGCCCACTTGGTGCGAGAACGTGACTTGAAGAAAGTGGAGCAGCATGATAACCGGAATTGAAAGTAGCACACTTTGGCTTAAACTGAAGACGTCCCACTTGGCGTGACAACAGGAACTGAAAGTAGCGCACGTTGGCATAAACTGAAGACGGCCCACTTAGCGTGATAACGGGAACTGAAATAGCACACTTTGGCGTAAACTGAATACGTCCCACTTGGTGTGATAATGGGAACTTAAAGTACTGTAGCACACTTTGGCACAAACTGAAGATGGCCCACTTGGCGTGATAACAGGAACTGAAAGCAGCGCATTTTGGCGTAAACTGAAGATGTGACACTTGGTGAAAACTGAGAATCAGAACCGGCAGCTTGAGACGCGGCAGAAAACCAGAAAGCAAGACTGGACCGAACCTGGTGGGAGCACACACTAAGGACTCTGGGAAGTTGTACCAGTGACAGGAAGCTCCAGGTCCAGGAATTTTATATCTCCTGCAGGGATGCAATTGACCCCAACCTCCAGCAGAGATCAGAAGCGACCCGGAAGTCGAGCAAGATGGCAGCGCCCATATCCAAAACCATCGGCTGACGCACCGGACCCACGGGGGAGACGCCACAGCCACTCACTGCCCGCCAGAGTCCCACGGCCGCCCGATGAAACAGCAGAGAGACCGGAGACCCTGGACAGGTAAGTATGGGAGTGCTCTTCCACGGTGGGCCGTGACATAGCCAATAAATCCGCCTGTGTAAGAGTGTCACAATCCTGCACACAAACATGGCATACAGTACTTATCTCAGTTTTGAAAATGCACAGCTGTACCTCTAATGACTTCACCTCTCCTGGTCTTCCATTGATAGTAGGTGTCACCCAACATTTTATTCTCGGTCCTCTTTTTCTTTATCTCTACTCCCCGGGTGAGCTCATTTGCTCACTCAACTTCCACTATCACATCCATGATGATAATAATGAACTGTACCGCTCCTTTGCTAATCTCTCTCCCTCTAGCCACACTCATATCTCCAACTGTCTCTCTGCTATCTACTCTTGGATGACCCAGCACTTTTTTAGACTTTAAATATCAAAGACTAAGCTGACCTCTTCCCACCCTCCTGCATAAAACCTGACCATCTCTCATCCTGACCTTCTGTTTATGCTCACTTCTTCCCCTTCAGTGTCACCCCTGTCTGTCTAACCCTCCCCTTTAGAATGTAAGCTCTCACGAGCAGGACCCTCTCTCCTCATGTGCTTTCTTAGAATATATAAACCTCTGCCACCCTGATGATTGCTTCAGTGTCCTGTCCCCTGATGCAACTATACATATTTACCATGTACTTGTCCTAAATTGTCTTGCACTGTAATTAGTAGAGATGTGCAGACTCGGATTCCAGAGACCCGAGCCCCCACGGATGTCATCATTCCGAGCCCGGTTCCGAGCAGCGCTCGGAGATTGCTGCCTGACTCGGGTCTGTGTGCGTGGGCAGAACGTCATCGCCCAGCACCGGATTTCGCGAGGCTTTAAATAGCGGCTGCTGCGCCCGCCATCTTCGCCTGGTCTGGTGTTGGCGTCCTGGTCCGGGTCCAGTGTCCGAAGAAATCCATAGGGGACCTGTGGAATCAAATTATACTTACAAGTCTCCTCCGGCGAAGATCTGGTCCTCTTCTTTACTGAAGTAGTCCGGGTCTTCAGAAAACAAAAAAGCGCAAGTGTCCCGGTACCCTCTCACCCTCTCGCCCATATTTGGCTGGTTTCCTGATTTTTTATTACCAGCCCCAGCTAATTCAGCCTGGTGCTGGTTACGGCCGTGGGGGGGGACCCCACGCCATTTTTTGTTCCATTTTTTTTTTTTACACACTGCAGCCTGCACAGATCTGACTGATCCGTGCAGAGTGCATATACGAATTTGTATTAGCGAATACGAATGGATACACCATCGGGAGTTTACAAAGCAGTCGTATCTGACTGCTTTGTAAATTACCCTCCGGAACACGAATTTGCATATGGCTGAAACAGCCGTATGCATTCGTATTTATTCGTATTAGGAATACAAATACGAAACATCGTATTCGTAGTCTTAGTAAATTTCCCCCTGAGTCTCTCTCAAGATGCCTTTCTTCTGTGCCCAATATCAGAATGACTCCTCAGCACTGTGGGAGTCTGGAGAAATTTATGTGTCTCTCCCTGGGAAGGGGGTGAAGCTTAGCAAAGTCAATGTACGCTGCTACAGATGTAGCCAACCTCGTCGTAGCTGCGTTATGGCCATTAGTAACCATTTAGCCCAGCAAGTCACACCCTTAAAACGCTGCACTGCACTGGGCTCCAGCAAATACATTTTCAATGAGTGGCAAGTGTAACTCGGATGCATGAGCATGGTAGTGAATGCACGCATTTCGCCACCTGTCACTTGGTAAATGATCGATGTGGCTGGCTACATCTGTATGTATATTGGTAGCAGTGCATGCTACAGAGAAGGAGCTAGGGCACATAGCTAATAACATACATTGCAGTGGGCGCCGGGCAGTTAGTGATTGCAATTAGTGGTTGCAGCAGTGGCCAATTCCAGCAGAGCATCTTTGAGAGGCCCTGCTAGCACCACCCTAGTTACGTCATTGCCTTGGGTTATTAATATTATTTTGTAGCACGCTCCTATTTTGTGTCCCTCAGCCTGTTTGACCATTATTCTGATTATAGGTTTTGTACTAACAGGTAATGACATTCAGGTTTGGACTTATTTTAATGATATTTAGCTGATTTATTAAACCAATGGAGCCAGCTTTTTAAACCAGTTGAAGAACGTGCGAAGAAACAAAAAAAAAAAAGATTACTATTAATACCTCAAATTACTACCATTTTTATTTTTGGAAGTAAAAGTAAATATCACCTATATTATTTGAAGAAAGAAAAGGAAAACATAATCAACATTTCTCTTGGAAAAGTAATAGAAAATAATGGAAAAAATCCAGGATTTATCTGAAGTTGTAGACAACCTATCACCCTAGAGAAGGTATTGATAGGAATTAAAGAGCATATTAAAAGATTATGCAAAATAAATGTATTGTACTTATTATTAGAAAATGAACAAAGCAGTGGAATTGTTTGAGAGTGACATTTCTAAAGACAGAAAAAAGGCAAGGTTAAAAAATGGACGCAATTAAACCTTACTTAACAACTACGACTGAGGTTTGATGAATAAATGCAAAGCGAATAGGGTCTAAGCTTTCAAAGTGTAATATTCAGAGATATTGCTGAAGGGTGAACAAAAGAATCGCAATAATTGGTACCAATTTGTAGACAAAAGATTTGTGAAATATTCTTATCTAATACTGTGTTAAATAGCAGAGATGAAACTTTCTCATGAAGTGTTGATCTTGAAGAAACCGGGGTTTTTTTTGCATTAAAATCATGGTAAAACTGGGTTAGATTTACATAAACTAAAACTGAAGACACAGCAACAACACAACTTTGGTAACCTGGTTTAACTTTGTAAGTATATATATATAGAGACTGGGTGACGGCAGCACTCGACACAATAAATGAATCACCAGAAGCCTGGATGTGGTTACCCCAACGTTTCAAGGTGCTTGGCCTCTTTATCAAGGTGCAGAAAGCCTTTCTGCACCTTGATAAAGAGGCCAAGCACCTTGAAAACGTTGGGGGAACCACATCCAGGCTCCTGGTGATTCATTTATTGTGTTGAGTGCCGCCGTCACCCAGTCTCCATACATCCTGGGATCCTCCCAGGCCATTCACGGGGGGCACCGCACCATTTACACATCGCATTGTGTATGCCAAACGGAGTGCCGCCTCACCCAGTCTCTCTCTCTGTCTGTGTATATATCTATATATATATATATATATATAATCAGCCGATGTTTGCCTGGCACTCCGCTTGATAATGACAACTGGTACGGTGCTCTGAAACCCCAAACGGGGATATGTATGAGCCAGCAGGAATAAGGCACTCGTATCTTTCAGCATAGGTAATCAGTAAAAATGAAGAGACCCACACGGGGGTGAATGCCAACGTTTCGGGTGTTGAAACCCTTTATCAAGACATGTCTCGTGTGTGCGTCCCCTTCTGGCAGCTGGTAGGGGCTAGCGGGGGCTGGCAGGGGCTGCCAGACCAGCTCCATCTGTAATTCAGAAAGAATAAGGTATTAAGCATACCAAATATTTATGATAATTGGGCTCATCAACAAGGTTTTTACGGTATCTCAGGGGACCAGCAGTCCAAGTCGTGTCATACTCCTTACAACTTGGGCGGCACAATCACATACAATACACCGGATGCGGTCTTTTTGCATACAATGTATCTTATGCGACCCCAGCAAGTGCTGCCAGATCCTGCCGGTTTCGAGAAATCTTACCTGCAGCATTTGCGATCTCCGTCTCTGATCCGCTGCACATGGGACCGTGCATCGGAACTATAATTGTAGAAAAACACATGCGATTTGCCAGTTTTCACACAATTTCTTGGCTGAATTTGTCAGAATAGGGTAAAAATTGGGCAAATCGCAGAAGTGTATGGCCAGCTTTAATGGTAATTCGGGAGCTGCGTTGGTGACTGTCTCACTTTAAAAGCAATGAGTTAGGGTGAGCTCTAAACCAGTGAGCAGATGATAACTTTTACTATGATGTAATAGCAGTATTATGGTATTAGAGTACAACCTGCATTGAAATGGAGTCCCTTGACTTTGCGCTGCAAGCTTGAAATCATTGATCATTCCATGAACTAAAGGTGTGTACACACACTGTGCAATATGGTTGCTTAACAATTTACTCAAAGCATGACTGAATACCAAGTATCTAGAGCTGTGGTGTCAAACTCCTGGCCATCCAGCTGTTGTGGAACTACATGTCCCAGCATGCCCTGTTGCAGTTTTAGCAATCCATAATATAATCTCTGTGGCAGGGCATGCTGGGATGTGTAGTTTCACAACAGCTGGAGGGCCATGGGTAAGGCAGACTAAGGCATGCATAGAAACAAGGCCAGGTGGATAAGCCAAAACCCGGAGCACTTATACGGTGAGTACAAAACACCCACAGAACATAACAACGACGGCTGCAGTCGCAGCCCATGACAGTCTGTGAATGGCTGGCTGGATCCAATCATATACTATGATGTATGCATCATAATATAGGAAATATAATGCAAATAATAATTGACATCAGTGGTGGCTCCAGAGGAGGGGCTGAAGCAGAGTTCAAAATTCAAATAGGGGGGCCACACTAATTGACAGGGAGTTTGGAAGTGTGGCTCCCCTATTTGAATTTTGGACTGTGCTGCAGACCCTCCTTTGGAGCCGCCACTGATTGGCATTCTTAAGAAGCCTTTTTGTAATGAGTTGTGATACTGTAATATTTATAGTATGGATTTGGGTTGTATGTTTTTATCACACAGTAAAAGCGTATATAAGATTATGGTGAATGGGTGCATAGGTTGTGTATATTGTAATAGTATGGTAGACGTCAAAGCTGGGCTGAAGTTAGAATTTTCATCCCCCGGGCAAGGCAATCATTTTGTTTGACTCTTTCTCCCCTCCTCCTGCATGTGTAAGGGGGTGGTGTGGCAGTGTGGTGTGGTGCCTGCTGCTGTGCAGATGTATCCCAACCACTTACCTGGTGTCACACCCTCTCATCTTCACGATGTGATGTACCATGGTCCTGGTAAACTCTGGCACCAAGGAGGAAGGAGAGGAGGTAAGTACGGTCCTTCCATAGCACATATCGATGCACCCTCCATCTCGCAATGTCTCTACAAAGGAAAGCCTCGGGCTCCGGGGAGCATCATCCTTGGAACATGGCCTCGGAACCGGAGTGAAACCTATTGGCACTCACACACCTAAATGATAGTTTGATCTTGCACAGGGATGCAAAGTCCAGGTTAGCCCTGAAGGAAGAAGGAAGGGAGATAGGCAGAGACAAACGGACGAAGATAACACTCACTGGCACTAAACTTGCACCTTCTCTGAGATGTCCCTTACAGGTCCCTGTAATACCACTTTTACACCAGAATGCCGGGTAGGACACGGGAAATTGAGCACGGGAAATTGCCAGGGCATGCCCTGCCTCAGACCCCATTTACAATGCACTTCAATCCGGGTTATTCCCGTGTAATGCCCTTTTACACTGAAAACGGATCAGCCCTGTCTTTCCTTGCTGGTGTCATTAAAAACTGACCTTTTGGGAGGTCACAAGAAAGGGAAGGGGGTAGGGTCTGCTCCCAGCATTGCAGCAAAGATGGCAGACGGAGTAGCTGTGTTTCACTTTGTGCTGTACTTTTCAGCAATAGAGAGTTTGAAGCAGCTTCTCACACTGTGCTACATGCTGAAGACTTGGAGGAGGAGAGCACAATTCTTGGCCCTGTGCGGGACTCCAACGGATGACATCACCTGCCAGAGCCGCAGAAGCACCAATCAGCTCTTTGCGGCCTTCTCCCCACCAAATAACCCGGATATTGACTATTTACACCACCCTGAGCCCCGGATAAGCCCTGTGTCCGACCCTGAACATTTGCCGGGTCAGATTCCCAGGGAACAGTACCCGTGTTATTTTTTTTTCAGCCCATTTACACCGTGCCCCGCCCCGGACTGGAGCGGCAATATCCCGGGTCCAATCTTTGGTGTAAAGGTGGTATAAGGAAGCAACAACAACAACAATGCCATGCAGGGCCTAATGCTCACTAGTATGGCATGCAACTACAGATAGAACCATCCTCATCTAGCCCTTTAATAGGATTAAATGAGCCAGAGCTATCTGACTAAATCCTCTGCTAATACCCTACTGTATTGTTCTATGTACAGTATTGTATTGCAGCTGACAACAATAGATGATAATAAGCCTTGGTGAGCCTTGGCTCTCCATGGCTTTCCAGAGAAGGCTAGTTGAAGAAGGCTCCATCTATAACTAACTACATCACATAGCCATCAAACTGACTATGTGTCTGTGGTGCAACACGAACTAACAGTACTACATCAAACTATGCCCTGCATGGAAAACAACATGCCCAATAAGAATTACAGTACAAGAAAAGTGATGAAACCACCCTTTTAAACTGGTGCCTATTACACCGTACCTAGAGCTGGCCAGCTTACACACACCCTAAATGTTCCTGTTAGAGACTGGAGAGGTGACAGCTGCACAGCCTGCCCAGCTCTTACCCCAACCGCCCAAGGGAAACTCCTTACTATGGGGGAATCACAATCCTGGGCCTAGTGCCCTCCCTAGTCACCTGCAGGCCTAAGGCCTGAATAATACCAACAGGCCCAGTGTATACCTAACGTGGTCAGTATAAGGTGATTTGGGCCTAATGCCCAAGGCCCCCAGTCTTTTCAACAAGGGCACAACCTCATAACAGCTCCCAGGCCTAATTCCTTTTCATGTCCACAGGCCTAGTGCTTGAAAATAAAGCCCACGGGTAGTATGCCCACCTAACAGGCCTATGGGCTTAATGCCCAACTAATTAGGGCCACAGGCCTAGTGCCTGAATTTGGGGACCTTGGGCCAGAAGGGCCCGCCTAAATTGTACAGGCACCTAAAGGATCTAGCTCATAGTTCACATGCCTGGAGGGCCCGGCTAACAGTTAACGGGCCAGGAGGGCCTGACAATTTAATAGCCATGGGCCAAGAGGGCTAGACTTATGTGCCCACAGGCCAGAAGGGCCTGATTGTGCCCATGGTCCTAATGCCCAAAAAACGCTCCCGAATGGTACCAACTCTTGAACGTAGCTGGCGGCATATTCCATTGGCAGCCAAAAAGGTGTCAATTTCAAACAGCTGCTTCTCCGCTCCCCCCCCCCCCCCCCATAGTAATATTAGCGCCGAGATTGGTTCTTTGATCCCAGCGCTGTCTGGAGCTGCATCCCTAAATGGATACAGCTCCATCTCCTCAGCCTGCCATATCTGCTCTGGTGCTGGGAGCAGGGGAGCTGTCCCAGCACCGAGTCACATTCTTACATTTGCATGCATGGGTATCCCATCTAGCAACAGGACATGTTCCCCCCTAGTTCCCCTCTAGTTGCTGCCCTGGTCAAAGGGGCCTTATCCACCTCATCGTGAGTAATTGGATTGACCCCAAAGTGTTAGCAGAAGCTGTAGCTCTCTGGATGTAGGATGGTTTGTGATTACTGAGAGCATCATATGGTTTGATATTTTTGTGAATTTGCTCAGACAGCCACACCTGGGAAGAGTATTAGTTATCTTCTATGTTCTTCATTTGTTGTAAACAAACAATCTGTAGAATGACAGACTTCAAATACTTTGGAAATGTCCTTGTACTTGTTGCTTCTCTGGGATCATTGCTGACGTATTTTCTAATTGGAGCAGTTCTAACGCCACCTTTATTTCCCCAGAGCAAACTGCGTGAGTTTCTGCCTTTATGTAGAAATGATAACACTTTGCGATAATTCTATAATGAAGTGTGATGGATTATTATGTCCTGACTCAGATTATCTCCTTTATTAATATGGAAGAAGTCAGGGTGTCTTTTCACAACTCTTCTTCTCTTTAATGTCTGTTCATGTATTATTTTCCAGTCTATGCGCATGTGCCAGTAATAGGCATATATCCAAGCTGGGTAACCTCACAATAAAACGGCTCCCATAAAAAACGAGTTACCTTCTTTTGGTAACTATGGGCCTTATTCTAGTTCACTCTTTCTGACAGAATTAGATTTGGGTGAGTTATTTGGTTTCTGTGCAGGGTAAATACTGACTGCTTTATTTTTACACTGCACTATAGATCTCACTTTGAAGTATAACCCCACCCAAATCTAACTCTCTCTGCACAAGTAACATCTGCCCCACCCTCAGTGCAGATGGATTTGTCCATCTAAGAAGGATTTTGTCAGAAAGAGAGAACTAGAATAAGGCCCTATGCCCTTTGGACTTAGAGTAGGGCCTGCTTCTGGTACACTTGCAAAAGCAAATTCTCTCTCTAATGGACAAAACCATGTGCAATGAGTTGGGGGGGGCAGATGTAACATGTGCAGAGAGAGTTAGATTTGGGTGGGGTTTGTACTTCAAACTGATATCTATACTGCAGTGTAAAAGTAAAGCAGCCAGTATCTACTCTGCACAGAAACCATGTAACACAAAAGAAACAAATGTAACTCTATCTGCACATTACATCTGCCCCACCTGCAGTGCACATGGTTTTGTCCATTAAAGTGAGAATTTGCCTTTGTGAGAATGAGAATCAGGCCCCTAAGGTAAGTGCAACTTTCGTACAGACTTGCGGAACACATACATCCACTCTGAAGACTGTCTATAGCAGATGTGGGATCCGGTACACTCGGTTCAGATTTATTTATGTGACACCAGCGTGCACCATAACACTTTGCATGACCTTATTTTGAAGCTATTTACATCACCTGAAGAATCTAACAAATTTATATAAGCCGAGGGAGAAGTAAATGGTATTTCAAGGAAGACAAGAATACAGTGGATATTATAATAAATAAATACTTACAGATGGATCTTTCAGTATAATAATTTGTAGCAATAGGTTACACAGAAGTGTTTATAGTCCAGTATGATAAGTGGGACTCATGTTACTGCCATGGTATTAGTCACTGGGGCGCTGTGGATCTTCCAGATAATCATGTAGCCATACATCACAAAGTGCTATCTGCTGACATAGAGCTAATAGCAGCATAATGTGTGTGTCAGTAATAGCACTTCACTTCCATTATACATCTGCTAGATTAGTGCTGCATTTACATCCCGGCGTCTATTTACTGCAGAGCAGCGAGTAGCAGGGGGGACTCCCAACCCCCACCGCGGTACACTGCTGGCCCCAGGCAGGATGCGGGACGTCCCAAGAAATTCCAGACAGTTGGGCAGGTCCGGATTTCCCACTAGACACACATCTAAGGCGCCGTCATTATCACTACTCACGCCGGTTGTAGCACTGATCGAGAGTCCCAGCACTCGCACGCAGGGGTTTGAGGACACTGCACTGACACTTGGTGGCTCTCCCCTCCCCTGATCGAGAGACACAGCGGGGGGGCGGGCACACTGGAATCAGCGACTACCATGAGAGCCAGCGGGGGTGGGGGGGGTGGCAGCTCCATTCCCCGGCCCTGGAGGCAGAGCTGATTTTATGACACAGCAATGGGTTTAACGTCTCCCTCACCCGGTGCCAGCCCCAGCGCTGCTCCTATGCTAATAATTGACACTGATCTGGGGGAACAACTTGGTGGCTCCCCCTCCCCTGGTGGGAGCACTCAATATCAGAACCTGATCAGGAACTTCAAATAGCAGCAGCCACTAGCCAGAGAATCCACACTAAATGGTATGTGACAACCACAGAGGACATGGCTGACACAGGGAAAGGGGACATGGTTCACACAGGGGGAGGGGGACATGACTGACATCAGGGGAAGGGGACATGGCTGCAGTGGTGTAGTTAGGTGCCACGGCGCCCGGAGCAAGGGCATGTTTCGCGCCCCCCCTCCCCCCAATATGTCATAGGTGAGGCTCCTGCGCACGGACCAACATTATACCACACACCGTAATGCCCATTGCACATTTTAGTGAACTTTGTAATTCCAATTACACATAAGCCCACACATGATGCCCATGACATACAATATAACACTCCGCAATGCCCATGTGCAGCAGGGTGGGTGGGTGCGCGGGTGATGCAGGGTGGATGCAGCAGGGTGGGAGGGTGCACCTTACCTCACCCCTCCCCATGCTGTGCTGTGCTGCGTCGCGTCCACCCCTCCCTCCCCTCCTCCTGGCTCTCCGCTCCCCGCTGTGTCCGGGAGAAACTGCAGTGCTGCTATGTAAAATTCATATCTCCCGCTGGACCGCTAGCCAATAGGCGCTCGTGGTCCAGCAGTCACCAGTTGATTGGCTTCTGGACCGCAAGCGCCCATTGGCTAGCGGTCCAGCGTGCGGGAGACGTGTTGTGAATTTTACATAGCCGCAGCAGCAGCACGTCTCTCGCGGGGAAGCGGGCAAGGCAACGGCAGAGGCGGGCGAGCGACACAGGGAAAGGGGAAAGGGGTAGATGGCTGACACAGGTGAAGGGGGACATGGCTGAGACCAATGAAAAGGGGACAGGGCTGACACCAGGGGAAGGGGGACATGACTGACAACAGGGGAAGGGGGACATGGCTGACACCAGGGGAAGGGGGACATGGCTGACACCAATGGAAGGGGACACGGCTGACACAGGGAAGGGGGACATGGCTGACACCAATGGAAAGGGGACAGGGCTGACACCAGGGGAAGGGGGACATGGCTGACACCAGGGGAAGGGGGACATGGCTGACACCAGGGGAAGGGGGACATGGCTGACAACAGGGGAATTTAATATCGTTATCAAAGACAATCACAAGCAGAAAGACACCTAAATAGAAGAAAGCTACCCGTGCAAGATGCCACGCTGCCTGGGCTCGCTCCACATCGGTGTCACAAAGGAATTTCATCATACAGCATGTATTGTAATTTGTACCTAAAAAGCAGGGCCGGCGCCACCACTAGGCAGCTCTCGGCACCTGGAGGGCGGCAGTTCGCCCCTCACCCCCAGCATATAGCTGGCGGCGTCGGTGTCCCTGCAGTGCTGGAGCGGGCAGGGGTGTCCGTGCCGCGGGGGTACCTGCGGCGCTGTCACTGTAAGTGTATAAAGCTGCTGGTGGCAGCGGAGCGGAGAATAACTAGCGCTATGCGCGCGACGGCGCGGGAAGCGCTTCTGGTTTTGAAAACAGGCAAGTGTTTTCAAAATCAGAAGCGCTTCCCGCACCGTTGCGCGCATAGCACTAGTTATTCTCTATTCACTGCAGGGACCCCGCTGCCGCCAGCAGCAGCTTTATACACTTACAGTGACAGCACCGCAGCTTTATAATACAGGTACCACCCCACCCCCCCCCGGGCACCGGGGCGCCCCTGCCCCGACTCGCCTGGGGCGCTCCGGTGCCTTGCACCGGCCCTGCTAAAAAGGAGTATATTCCAGGGACCTTGGGGGGCAGCCAGGAGGAATCAGGATGACAGGTGGAACAGGAGCGGGAGCATGAGCCAAACACGCTGAGTAGTATTGAGATTGTTGATCTTCTAATGCCATTGTGATGGTTGTATCTATTTGCTGATATCATTTTATGCTATTAACTTTTAATTACTCTAGCGGAGAAAGTGTTCCAGTATAATAAATTTCCATTGTTAAAATTCTCCTTTATTGTTGTGAAAATGTAAATGCTGTTGATGTTATATTCAATACCTTATGTTCTGTGAATGGTGTGAGACACTGGACCACCTCACCAAAAGAAATTAGATTGCTTCATAATAACCTGATACTTACCCATGTGTTAGCGGTATAGGGGTATGGAGATTGCTGTTAGGGGTGTATGTGGGCTGGAAGTGGGTGGAGAAGTACAGGGGTAACAGGGGGCATAGAGGTGCAGGTGGATGGAGAGTTTCATCGCTGACAGAGAGATGCAGGGGCAATGGGGACAGAGAGGTGGAGGGAGTGAGAGATGCAGGGTGACGGGGATGGAGAGGTGCAGGGAGTGAAAAAAGAAGATCAACAATCTGCAATTTTACAATCATAACAATAACAATTACCTTCTATCTATAAATACAACTTTGCTAAATGGTATTTAATGCATTAAAGTTCAGATTATTAGGTTATAGCTGTAGCTACCTTAAAAGTCTTAGGAGCAATTGCTTTCTGCTTTCTTTTAGACTGAAGCCTTTACAGTGTCCCTGGCTGCACTTTAATTTCACTTCCTGGCATACTGTAAATTGCGAAGTAGGTAATTAATGAAGAAGTTGCAGTACTAATTAAGTCACTATGTAAAACTTTGGGAGTGTCCTCCCAGTGAGTAGTATACAAGAGGTTAATATTAGAAGCTTTGTCTGCAAACTGGTAAAGAACTAACTAACGATTATAAAGTCTCTTTCCTTTGCTTTCTATCTCTCTCGCAGATTGTAGTAAATAAAACTTCCTCAATGATGGTCGAATATAATATTTGTAGTCTATCTCTTAGATATATGAGCGCTTCTCAGATTCTCAGTAGCTGCAGTTCATTTAATGTGTCTCTTGGCTGTGTAGTCTCTAGTTAGCTGTCTGCTCACAATGAGCCAGATTCTCTAAGCTTCAAAAGTGATAAAATGGAGAGTGATAAACAGCCAGCCAATCAGCTCCTGCCTGCCACGTCATAGACTGTGTTTGAAAAATGTCAGACAGGAGCTAATTGGCTGATTATCACTTAATGTACTGTTTTCCACTAAGTGTTATGCTCACCGTAAGAGGAACAGGAGCCTGATGTCACCGACGAGGACTGGTGGACTGAGGTGAGCCAATGGGCATGAGGAGGAGCCTTCCAGGGCATGCGAGAACTTGTGGATGAGAGCTGGCGATCTTCTTGGAGTCTTCTGGGTAGTCACCCAGGACCCCCTCCAGTTCAGCCCACAGAGCACACCAGCGAGCCTTCTTGCCTATAACAGCCCTGTTCCCTTAAGACTGATTATGTCTACCGGTACTAGTATGCCGCCAGGACTTATCATCGACAAATGGCAGTACAGACGGAACCAGGGGAACCCAAGTGAGCTACCGGTAGGTATTAAGAGAACTACTCTAACTACAGAACTAAAGAATGACAAGGGACAGAGGAATGGGCTAAAGGATAAGTGCAGGCTAGAATCTCACTAAAGTGAATAACACAGTGTAAAGGACTGTAACAAGTGCTAGATTAGTGAACCACGCAAGCATATATGACATGCAAGTGAAACAAGAAGCACACAAATGACAGGCTAAGAACCTGCTAAAAGGGTGATGGTCCTTTAACTAAGCGTGTTGGCAGGTGGAGGGAGGCGTCCAGGTTGCCCAGCAACTGCTGCAGCGCCACCATCCCTCGCCGGAAGCCCAGACCCGGACAAGCTCTGATGCCTCAGCCGCCTAGCAACAGCCGGGACCAGCGCTCCAGAATCAGCAGCAGGGGAAGGAGCGACACGACCAAGGCACCTGACACTCAGCTTTGCATATCTACTAATAACTGGGGCTCTGTGTCAGGACTGCGCTACTATCTGTATCTCTGCATGAAGGATAGGGTATTTTATGTGTGAGGCATGTGTATTGAGCGCCCTGCATATTAATGAGCCGCTCATTACATATGTGCATATGTAATGAGCGGCTCGTTTATATGCACGGCGCTCAATACACATGCGCATAGTGGGAACTACTAGTTACCATCAGCCCCAGGGACTGCCCGGATCCCAAATGGACCCCACCCCGCTGCCCTGCATCCATCACCAGCCACAGGGAGGGACCTGAAGTGCTGTACCCATGCCATGATGCCTGACCTGCTGCCCGGATCCCCCACGCAGGAAAGTGCCAGGGGAGGGGGTGGGTGCGGTGCAGGTACCCTTCCAGGAAAGGTACAGTACCAGGGGAGGGGGAATTAGTGTGGGATTTTTAAATACCGTTTAAGAGGCATTCCCACTGCCATAAAAACAGTATTTAAACGTGTAGGACTCTGCTTTGAAAACGGGTTGAAATACCGGTTAACTTTAACCGGTATTTCAACTCTGGCACTTTCCCACTGCAGCCTTAAATGGTAAATTGTGGGGAAAAAACGGCAATATATCGTGTAAGAGCTGCAGTGGCCTGCAATATATACATGACTGCCATAACATAACATATATTAGTGGGAAGTGTCGGCGGTAACGCATTGCCATATGATACTGCCTCATATTTCTTTTAATAAACATTGGTGGCCAGTGGAGCAAATATATACATTGCTGGCATGTACCAGAAATGTATACTGTATATTGCGGACAGTCAAAGTCCTCACATTGGTGGCAGTGGCTATTCACTTTATTATTATTCAGGGAGCTGGAGCTTCTGCAGGTAGGCAGGCTGAGGGCGCGTGCTGCTTCTTATCCTCTGCTCCGTGCGGAGTGACAAAATGGAGCAGGGCTAGTGAGAAGGGGGAGTCGGGCGGTCAGCCAGGCTGTGTGGCCAGGCATTGTATTGTATGCTCTGTGTTGAGCAGCGGGAGGGAGCAGAGGGTTGGCAGCAGGGCGGTCTGCCAGGCTAAAAGTCATCTGTACACACTAGGTGATTTTCAGCTGAAAATAGCTCAATACGGCCAAAATGAGCGATTTCAGCTGAAAAATGGGCCTTAAGATGGAGCACTACATTGTTCACAATATAGTCAAAATTGCACAGTCTATTTTTTCTTGCAATGCCGATCCCGTAAAAGCAAATAACCTTGCACTTGGGTAACACCAATTTACACTGCAAGTGGGACAGATAAACCAGAAAATGAGTGTTTTAGGTACATTTGCACAGTCAGAGATTTTTTAGGATTATAGTCAGATGTATGATTAACCAATCATACATGACAGGTGATGATGTTTATAATTTTCATATGCAGGTTGAAGTACATTCATTAACAGAAAGAGAAATGGTTAAAAACTTGGGGCCTTATTCTGGTTCACTCCTTTGGCAAATTCCTTCTGAGATGGACAAACCCGTGTGCACTGCATGTGGGGTAGATGTTACTTGTGCAGAAAGAGTTCGATCTGGGTGTGGTTTTAATTCAAAGTGAGATCTATATTGCAGTGTTAAAATAAAGCAGTCAGTATTTTTCCTGCGCAGAAACAAAATAACTCACCCAAATCTAATTCTATCTGCACATGTTACATCTGCCCCCCTGCAGTGCACATGGTTTTGTCCATCTAAGAAGGAAATTGCCAGAAGGAGTGAACCAAAATAACCCCCTTGGTCAGGAACAGCCAAATACTGCTACAAAGGTGAGGTTGGAGAAGACAGATTCATGTCACAGATCATCACTATTAACTTCCTTTTTTTTAAGCATTCTTTATTTATAGAATTTGAATTTGCACAGTACTATATATTGAATTGCTTGACAATGCTTTGCTGGCACCAAAGGCAGAAGTCTGATCACAAGGTGTAATCATTTTTTATTTTTAATAAACATTGATAGGTACACCACAGCTAGGTGTTCCCAAAATCATGCAAATGTACCAAAAGTCTGCACAGTGGGCTTTTTATTTTTTTTACATTTGAGAGCATTTTAGAAGTACAATTAGAGATAAATGAGGTATCATTTTCAATGACACATCCTAGAGCGTTCAAGTTTACCATCATTTTATAACTTGAATATTAGAGATTAATGTCAACATAACATATCTCATGTAGAAAAAAAAAAAATAACAGCAATAATAAAAGCTCTCGCCCGTACACCAAATTCCCTGTTTTTATTTCACAGGAACCACTCCTCACCCATTTTCAATTGAGGCATACTTTTATGCATCCATACGGACTATACTCAGGGCCTTTTAATCTCAGCCAGAGGGTCACATCCGCAAACCGCAAGGCCTGATTGGCTGGCCTTGACTCAGTACACAACCCAAAAGATATATAAAAAATAAATAAAAAATCTCAATACAAGGATGAGGATGCAAAAGAAAACAAAAGACACATTATCAATTTGCTAGGACCTGTTTCCTTCCAGGGTAGGTGGCATCAAGCCACCTAGCCGCCTCCCCGGGAGTGAAAAAAAATTTCGTAGCCCCATCCGCCACAACTCTCAGTTTGGACGGGTAGAGCATAGAATATTTCAGTTCCAACTCCCTCAGACGGATTTTTATTTCCCTAAATTTAGCACGGTCCTTCTGGATCTCTAAGGGAAAATCCGGGAAGGCAGCAATCCTACTGCCATTATAGACAAAGTCCTCCTTGTCCCTGGCCAGTCTTAGGACCGTGTCCCGGTCTTTAAAGTTTAAGAACTTTGCAATTAAAGTCCGATGTGGACCTCCCGGAGGGGGGGCCCGCCCAGGAACCCGATGGGCTCTCTCTATGGCAAACTGGGCTGAAAAAACCTTGTCACCAAATATCTGTATCAGCCAATCTGTCAGGAATTTCTCCGGAACTGTTCCCTCTACCCTCTCTTCAAACCCCAGGAAACGGATATTATTCCGTCGAAGACGACCTTCCATGTCCGACATTTTATACCGTATTTCAGAAATTTGGCCGCTCATGGATTTGACCTGGGACTGTAGTGGGCCGACCAGGTCCTCGACGGCTGAGATTCTGGTCTCAGCCTCAGTTACTCTCTCACGCAGTAGTTGAGCATCGTTCCTGAGCAGGGAAATATCAGACTGCACCTTGCTAATCTGCTCACCCAGGCGGGTCTCACATGTGTTAATTGCCTCAGGCACTTGTTGCAATGTGACTTCAGGAGCCACCGGGTTTTTGCTTTCTTTAGTAGGAGTAGATAGTGGAGTACTAGACTGTGACTGAGAGCTATTTCCCGCCTGGGATCGAGCATATTTCTCGAGCCTCGCTGCTGCGGCTGTCTGACCAGTTTTCCCCATGGTTGCGCTCGATTCAGCCACCTGACGTTATCTCACACGTACCGAGGCCCCCCCCTGGTTCAGGCTGGATGAATTTTTAATACACTTTAGTTCTTGCAGGGGAAAGTCAGGGCTAGGATATGGGTATGCCCCCGGTTTTACACAGAATGATGAACTGATTTAGGGCAAGATGCAGCACTTCTCTCTTTTATCCCCTTTCTCCAAAAAATGTTTGCCTCTGAGGATAAACTAGACCAAACAGCCCCTCAGTACAGTCCGGCCAAGAACCTCTTCAAACAACCTCCGGCCCAAGCCACCAACCGCCAAATTCACCCACAGTCCACGCTACAGTCCACAATGTTCTCCACCCCAGCTCCCTGTCTCCCACCCAAGGGCCGGGCAGGGGTCCAAGTGTGGAAAAGGCTGTTCAAGCCCAGCCTTGCCAGTTATCTCGACAGATAGTGTGAGACCCTGGATATGTTTATTTGTCAAAAGTACCTCAATCAACCACACTGTATTGTTTTTTACTTTTTTAGCTCTCGCCCGCCACCATATATAAATCCTGTGGGATATGGAGTGGGGTGTACGGGGGGGGGGGGGTGGGTTTCTTTGGTGGTCATTAGTAAATTGCTCCTGGGGTGTATGTATTTGTGGTAGGTGCGGGATACTGTGTGGATGGGGAGTAGGGACTCAGGTATACCAGGGGGGTTGGGTATACAGGGAGGGGGGGGGGGGATGGGGGGGTTGTTCTCGTGTTTGTGTATGTGTTTTTTTTTTGGTGTTTTTGTTTTCAGTCATAGCAACCTTAAGATTAAATCCTCCGTTAAGCTGGTCCCATGGGGCCAGGAACGCCGGGCTGGCTCAAGTGGGGTAACGGGCTCCAGTTGTAGTGGACCTGATAAAGGCAAATTGTGGCACGATATGTTCTATGTGTTTTAGATGGTTAAATTTTTGACCTGGAATGTCAGAGGTCTGAATTGCAGGATTAAAAGAGCTCTTGTTTTGAAGCAGTGTAAGTGCCAAGATGCGGATATAATCTGCCTACAAGAGACCCACTTGACGAAGGCTCGGGAGGGCTCCCTAAAACGTCCATGGATTGGACATATCATCCAAGCCCCCTTTTCCTCCTCCTCCCGTGGGGTTGCGATCCTTATGAAAAAAACTGTGATATTTGAAGTAGGATGTGTAAAGATCGATCAGGGAGGAAGATTTATATTTCTGGAGTGTGCTATTGAGCATGTGCGGTTCTGTATTCTGACTGTGTATATCCCTCCCCCATTTTCCTATGATGTAGTAAGAATGGCGGTGGAATTTGCGGCCTCCTTTCCGGAAAATTTAGTAATTTGTCTGGGGGACTTTAATAAGGTCCTCCAGCCTCGGTTGGATAGATGGAACAGATCAGAGAGGGATATTGGCAGGGAAGGTAACAGGTTTTTTGAGTTCATCGAGGAAATAGGGTGGAAGGATCCTTGGCGGTTGAGGAATCCCGAGGCACATCAGTTTTCCTGCTATTCCCCCTCCCACAGAACGTTTTCCAGGATTGATCTGATTCTCGTGTCAGACAAAGCGCTTACTAAGATTAGGCATGTCGATTATAAAGCCCGAGGGATCTCCGACCATTCCCCAGTGATAATGGAATTGGATTTAGAGACCCTGACAGGGTTCAGGTATTGGAAATTACAAGCCTATTGGCTTGAGCAAATGAGAGACCAGGGGGGGATGGAGTCTATGACCGAGGAGTACTTTGAGGGCAATGAAGGGTCCGCCCCAAACAATAGCGTCTGGGATGCCTTTAAGGCCTATCTGAGAGGGGTGGTTATTAAAAGGATAGCTTTCTTAAAAACCTCGAATCGTAAACAGGTAAAAGAATTAGAAGCTAAAATGATTAATCTAGAAAACGTATTTTTGTTGAATAAAACAGATTCGGCCAGGTCTGATTGGCTCTCGGCTCAGAAAGTGTGGGTAGAGTATCTTCAAGAGGTGACGTGCCGCAGGCTGTGGTTTGGGGCACATAAGTGGTATGCAAACTCTGACCGTACTGGGAAATTCCTGGCCCATTTAATGAAGCAGGAGAATCTCCCTAATACTATTCCCTTGATTGAGTTAGAAAATGGCGAAAAGGTTACAAAGACCCCTGACATCACAGAGCTTTTTTCCTCACATCTGGAGGAGGTTTATAGATCCAAACTTAATCAGAGTGTAGGTGAAATTGATGAATATCTGGCTTGTATGGATCTTCCCAGTCTGGTGCCCGCATCAAGTGACATTTTGGAGGCCCCTCTGTCAATAGAGGAGGTGAAGAATGCGGTCAATTCCTCTCCAGGGGGTAAAGCCCCTGGCCTGGATGGTCTTCCCGCGGAGGTGTATCAGAAATACATAAATAATTTAGGCCCTCGGCTTCTGAAAGTTTTCCAACAGATGGAAGACGAGGAAAGTATCCCTCAGTCAATGACGGAGGCTGCTATAATATTGATTCCCAAAAGTGGGAAAAACCCTAACCGGGTCGACTCATACAGGCCTATATCGTTAATAACGGCAGATGCAAAGATATATGCCAAAATTTTGGCAACCAGACTTCAGACAGTAATACATCAGGTGGTTCACCCGGATCAGACTGGGTTTATGGTGGGAAAATCCACTATGATCAATCTTAGAAGGGCTTATACTTATCTCCAGGGTGTTGAGTTGGGGGGGGTGGACGCCTTGCTCGCATCTTTTGATGCGAACAAGGCGTTCGATTCGGTCGAATGGCCATTTCTGTGGGGGGTGTTGCGGGCTTTGGGGTTTGGGGAAAGGTTTATTAAACGGATATCGTTGCTTTATCGGGATCCTAAAGCTAGAGTGACCATTAATGGGTATACATCTCCCCTCTTCTCTCTCTCCAGAGGCACGCGCCAGGGGTGTCCTCTATCCCCTCTGCTGTTTGCAGTGGTGATGGAGCCTTTGGCATGCGCCCTTCGGGCAGCCCTGGGGGGAGGGATTGGGGGAGGGGGGCCCCGTAGAAACCTAGTCTCGTTGTATGCGGATGATCTCCTGGTTGGGCTGGCGGATCCTGGAGACCTGCCAGGGGTGATAAATTTAATCCAGGACTATGGGGGATACTCTGGGCTCTCAATGAACTGGGGCAAATCTAATTTCATGTGGGTAGGGAAAAAAGAAGGGACAAGACCAGTGCTAGACCTTCAGTTAAAACAGGTGGAGAAATTTATATACTTGGGAATAGTGGTGGCGAGTAACTCGGCTGAATTTATTCCTGATAACCTCATCCCTTTTATCAATGATCTCAGAATGAAGTGCAGAAGCTGGGCACGGCTTCAGATTACACAGATTGGCCGGGTGAATCTGATCAAAATGGCCATATTGCCCAAGTTTTTGTATATTGCTCAACATTCCCCTGTCTTCTTTAAGGATGAATACTTCAGGAAAATTAAGAGTATTGTCTCCTCATTTATATGGAGAGACAAACTCCCAAGAGTTAGATTGGAAATTATGACCCGGGATAGGGAAAGGGGTGGCCTGGCTCTCCCAGATTTCAAACTTTATTATATGGCCGCACAGTTGGTTCAAATCTGTGCATGGGTCAAAGTAGAGGAAGTTTCTGACGATTTACGGAGTCTGGTGGAGGGGGTGGATCCAGACTATTCGCCTCTACAAAGATTGTTTGTGAGAGGGCTTCGCCGGGATCTCCCTCCTTTGATCAGCCAGTCGGTTAAGGTATGGAGATGGGCCGGTAAACTAACAAAAACTGTGGGCTTGGACCCAGACACCCCTATCTTTTCCTTGCCAGGAATGAGGGAACTTAAAGAACAACAAGGTGGGAAAGTATGGAGGCTATTTGGAATTACTAACGTGGGACAATGGTGTCAAGACGGGATAATAAAATCCTTTTCCCAGTTACAGTCAGAGTTTAGCATACCCAAAGAAGTATTTTTTAGATACTTGCAAGTAAGAAGCGCGTTGACACAGGGCGGCAGGCTTGATACCTGGGTGATGGAGGAGGCCCCGTGTAAAGTCTTTATAAAACAACTTACTAAGGGGAAGCGAATGTCTAAGATGTATCGGTACCTTCAGTCCTTCTCTCAATCCGAGGATCTGGGGGCCCTCCGCATGAAATGGTTGGAGGATACTCCCCAGCTGGACGATATTGGGTGGAGGGTGGCTTTGGCAAGTCCCCGGCACTCGACTAACTTAATGCGGACACAACAGGTCCAATTTAATATTCTTCACAGGATCTATATTACCCCGGTAAAAATGAAGAAACTTTCAGAGTCCGCATCAGATGGTTGTCCCAAATGTAGGGGCAGGCCGGCTACATTTGATCATCTACTATGGAGCTGTAGGGAGGTTAGTAGGTTCTGGGGGGAGATAAAGGAAACCCTTGTTCTAATAGGGGTACCGAGAGCTGGGTTAAGTAAAATTAATTTTGTCTTAGGGATTTGGAAGGATGTTGCAATTAATGGAGAGATGAGACAATTGGTAAGAAGTTTAGTGGCTCTTGCTAAGGTGATAATAGCCCGACGATGGCTGTCCCCACTGGCTCCGAACCATGGGGAATGGGTTAACCTGATAAATCAGACCAGTGAACATGAAAAGTACTTACATGCATCGAGAGGGACGCTCGCTAAGTATCAGGGAACCTGGGGCCCCTGGAATAGGTCAGGATTGTATAAGGTTTGCAACAGGGAGGGGGCTAACTTGTAGGGGGGGGGGGGAGGGGGGAGGGAAGGGAGGTAGTACATATATGTTTTTTTTTTTTTTTTGGGACGCGGCTAGCATCGCGAGGGAAGGTCAAGGGCACGGGGCGACCTCGGATCATTTTAGAGGTCGGTGGTCGAGCCCCTATACAAATGAACTGAATTGATTGGCACGTTCACATATAGGATACACGGGCACACAACTTTTGACTGGTCGGTATAGTTGGGAGGCATAGTACGGGGTTACCGTCAAGGGCGGGCACTGACCATGCCAATACATAGAGTATGCAACAGGAGTATTCCTGAAAGTAAGGGGGTGCGGGAGGGTGGGTGGGATATATAGAAAGGGGGGAGGGTGACACTTAATTTAAACCCTATGGGCATTTGACACTTTTTTCCATACATGATGGGGAGGCATCAGTATTGGGGTTTCACTAGACACCCTCTACACAGGTAACACAGGTAGCTCCAATGGATAATGGTAACATTGTCCTCCTTTTTTTTTTTTTTAGGTGTTTGTGAGTTTGGCCTTTCTTTCTCTATCCTTCTCCCTCTCCCCCCCCGCTCCTTCGTGATTCTTGGTTTGCAGTGATCAGTGATGCCGGATTCCGCTAGCAAGGAGGGATCACCTAAAAGGGAGGGGACTAGATGGTAAATGCATCTATAGCCTGACAGGGCAACCCTTAATGGCAAGGAAGGAAGGCGCGGGAGGCAAAGGAAATAGGAGGGTAAGGGAACAAATGGATCAGAGTGGGCGAAGTGGTGTGAGGTCGGGGGACAAAGGCGGGCAAGTGAGAAGGGGGACAGCTAACGTGTTGGTAAAAGAATCTTAGGGCAGGCTTAAAAGTTGAGGAGAAAATAAAGTAGGAGGGGATTGTAACTACAAGTAGTTATTATATTGAATCGATGCTATGACTATTTGTCATGTGTTTTTTTTCCTTATTATTTTCTTTTGATTTCCTGTTTGTGTATGTTAAGTGTTTGATCTTGGTCCCTGTCATGTATATTTGAAATTGTGAAATGAAATAAAAACGTTATATAAAAAAAAAAAACATATCTCATGTTGCTATTACACATGGGATGCTAGATACAGTTATTTATAATACAGCGGCGTAACTATAGCACCGCAGCACCCGCCACCGCGGGGGGTGGCGCTGTGTATGTGGGGGCGCCGGGGGCTGCGGTGCTATAGTTAAACCCCCCCTCAATTCCCCGCAGACTTACCTATCGCGCTGGTCCCGGCGGCTCCATTCTTCTGCTGAGGACCACCACAAAATGGCCGCCCCCATATAGCACACAGTTCTCTGAAACTGTCTGCTGTATGGGGGCGGCCATTTTCTGGTGGTCCTCAGCAGAAGAACGGAGCCACCGGGACCAGCGCGATAGGTAAGGCTGTGGTGGATTGAGGGGGGGGGGGGGGTTTGCATGGGCGGCGGGGTAGGGGTGCTTGGCGGGGCGGCGACGGGGGGCGCCCAAAACGTAGCTACGCCACTGTTATAATAGGTAAAAAGTTATGTATTTGGCTCTGGCCTTCCTACAACTGGCATGGCCACCATTAGGAGGGTGCTATGGGGACAACTGGCCAGGCTGCTTTGACAGAGGGTAGGGCCTGGGACATTTTATCCCCACAGCACTCATTGGCTGCCAGCACCCCCACCCCCCTTTACTGCACAGCTGTGCCAACAGGCGCGGGTCGTCTCTAGATGCACCCCCCCAAACAATTACGGCCGTTGGTCCCACATCCCACCTTTGTTGGTGATTCAGGGGGGCTCCGGTGGAGCACGAGCACTGGGAGCTGAGAAGGAGAGAGGGCATGCCGCTGCCCCCTCTCCTCCCTCCTCTGCTATTCCGGGTGCCACTGCCTGCTCCATTGCCTCCCAAGCAGAGGCGGATGAGCAGCGATAAGCAGCAGCTCAGCGCTCTCCTCTGTGACCTAGAGGAGTGCACCGAGCTGCTGCTGATCTGCACTCCTCCACCTCTGCTTTGGAAGCAATGGAGCAGGCAGCACTGACTGAGGAGCTGGCCAGGGCCTCATCATGCAGAATGCTGGAGGAGTGTGATGCATTCTGTCACTGAACGCGGAAGAGGGAATCAGGAGAGCAGCAAGCACAGCAGTGGGCACTATAGTGTTCCAGCATATACGGTATGTGACCAAACAAAGCTGTCACTTACACAGGGGAGGGTTTTCAGGGCTGACACTGGGGAAGGGTTTATATGGCTGACACTGGGGAAGGGGGACATGGCTAACACAGGGGAATAGGACAGGACTGACCCAGGGGAAGGGGGACATGGCTGAAACATGGGGGGAGGTGGGAGGGCTGACACTGGGGAAGGGGGACATGGCTGACGCAGGGGAAGAGGACAGGACTGACAGGAATGACACAGGGGGGAGGTGGGAGGACTGACACTGGGGAAGGGGGGCATGGCTGACACAGGGGAATAGGACAGGACTGACCCAGGGGAAGGGGGACATGGCTGACGCAGGGGAAGAGGACAGGACTGACAGGAATGACACAGGGGGGAGGTTGGAGGACTGACACTGGGGAAGGGGGACAGGGCAGACACAGGGGAAGAGGATAAGACTAACAGGGTGGAGGGGGACATGGCTTTCACAGGGAGTGAAGAAATAGACATGGCTCACACGGGGCCAGAGGAGGAAACAACGACACATGGGCCCCTAGGTATAATAAAAGAGAGACACACCAAGTAGCTACAGCCATGCACCATGTTATCATTAAGCCTGTAAGTGACATTAGCATGCAGGGGGGGGGGGGGGGGGTCCAAATGCCCAGAACAACCCCCCAGGCGGCCACTGATCTATCTCACTGTTGTTGTTTTTTAATTATTGTTCCATTTGGAGTCTGCTATGTATTAAACTTCTATTTGAACTCCCGCCATGTGCTGATACCAGTCACATGAATAAGGACCACTCATCTCCAGCACCCAAATGTACAGTATCTGTTGTTCCACAAACTTATTTAAAGACACCAGGGCTACATACTGTATGCAATAATGATATTACTATTCATTTAGTAAAGCTACTGAATATTTTTAGGCATATATAACTGATGTATACAATATGATAACATTGAGTGTCAAAGAAAAGGTAGGTTCATATATAACATATTTATCTCATATATACATTATATTCTCGTGTGTGTCTTTTTAATTCACAAAAAGAAGAAGAGGATTGTAGAATGCATTTAGGAAGAAGAACGCCTAGGATGTACACTTTCCTGGGATAGAAATCAACACAAATAATAGCTTCTTGCTCCCCCTGCTGAGATCCAAACAATGTGGCGCTCAAGAAAGACAAAGAGGCAGTTAAAATGAAAATATAGTTTGCAAGCAGCCCTGTAATTGCTGTGTGTGGAGATAGCTATTGCTGTGCACAATCTTCGCTTCCTGCCACACTAACTGTGATTGCAAGATACAAAGTGTGCAACTAATACCTGTATGCTTATTTGGACCCTGAACTTTGAATTACAGTGTACAGATGATTTTTAAAGTAAATTTACATTGAAATATATTTTTTCATTTAATTTATATTTTGTACGTTTACAGCGCACCTATACACATTGAAATAACAGGGTGGGGGAACGAGGAGGAGCCCAGTGCTGCTAGGCAGTAAAGGGAAAATAACACTACACGTACAGTATATCAGGTGCAATAAAAATTATATTGGTAATTAATAACCACAGCTCCAATTAATTATGGTGCTGCTACCAAGAGAATAACTGGAACTCTACAGAAAAAAACTAAAATAATTGAGAGAGCGCATTGTGATGATCAATTTTTTAATAACAATTAGAAAATATAAATTAATGAAAGCAAATACAAAAATATTATCATAAAACAAAAATCAAATTGATAATGTCCAGCATTAACCACACAGTTGCTATATGAGTCCCCAGCTATTTAGATGGTTTAATCCAGTGGTTCCCAAACTGTGTGCCTAGGCACCCTGGGATGCCACAGGACACTTGCCGGAGTGCCTTGGGTTGGTGGACCAATAACAATTCATATTGTTTATGGTCAATGTACCAGGTAGCCAGTGCTTGTGGCTGCCAATCATAATATATGTGCACAAACAGAAGCAAATCCTGTCCCTCACCAGATAACTGTGACAAACACAATGCACTTAATTTAATTTTTTTTTTATGAATTTCTCGATAAGAAGCATTTGACCTAAGGGTTGCCTTGAAAATATTTTGATGCTCTAGGGCGCCGTGATCCAAAAAAGTTTGGAAACCACTGGTTTAATCCATTTATTAAAGATGATAGGTAACGTATAAAAGTTCCTTTATGTTCTCACCACTAATCTCTGGTAGATGGTCTGATCCAGTAAGGTTGGGGGAGCTCCAGATATAATAAAATTGAAGGAAAGTGAGGAAGGTGAGTATATAACCAATATATGGATGTATGAATTAGATCATGGGTCCTCAAACTGCGGCCCTCCAGATGTTGTGAAACTACAAATCCCAGCATGCCTTTCCACAGTTTTAACACTCCCGTATAGCAAAACTGTGGCAAGCCATGCTGGGATTTGTAGTTTTACAACATCTGGAGGGCCGCAGTTTGAGGACCCATGAATTAGATGAACACCTTCGTTATTAAATTTAATTTGATGGTAACTAGACTGCTGTGATGTCCTCACATTGATGGTGGCGGTTGAGCGGTTCTCCCGTGTGTTCCTGTTGATGTCATGACAAACCACTTGCTGGAATAGGTGGATCATATAGCAACTGTGTGGTTAATGCTGGACATTATCAATTTGATCTTATAAATGCTTTATGATAATATTTTTGTATTTTCTTTCATTAATTTATGTTTTCTAATTTTTATTAAAAAAATTGATCATCACAGTGCGCTCTCTCGATTATTTTAGTTTTTTTCAGTAAAGGGAACAGACTGGGTTTCTTTTCTGTTAAAATAGTAGTAATAAAACCCCCATTATGATTCGGTTTTCATGCTCCAAACTGCTGGATAATAAGGTTAATTGCTGATTTGAGATTTTTTAAATCAAGTGATTATCAAATGACTGTGCCTTTGGCCAATCGGCATACGCCTATTGATTCAATGGGAAATCTCCCACCACTGTTGAGGCATGCTCCCAGCTGGCACTGCTCCTCTGCTTCTCAGCATTGGCCTCTCTCCCCACAGCACCCTGGAAGCAACAGGATGGCACAGTTGGCACCCTTGCACTACCAACACAACCGCCACCTGCAATGCCGACTCCGTAGTACGCTGCCACCCTTGAACTGAGTACACCACCAGCTCACCTGTACTGCCGACATCCCACTCAGAGGACACCAACATCAATCCTGCTCTGCTGACACCCCATGTCACAGTAAGCGACCTGCACTGTATCCAAACCACACTATTTATTTATTTACAGTTTATTATATAGTGCAGCATATTCCATTGCGCTTTACAAATGGAAACAACAGTGATTAAACAAACTGTGTAGATTCAAACCGACATAGAGGTAGGAGGGCCCTGCTCGCAAGCTTACAATTTATAGTACACTATGCCCCAGAGTGTGTCAAATGTGCACTGTATCTGACCTGCACTATATCCGGCCCACACAATATCCCAAACCCTGTGTGCATCTGCAGTAGAATGTGGGCAAGTAGCACTGAATGGAGTAATGTGAACAACGGACACTACTGTGTGGTGTAATATGAATTGGTACTAATATGTGGCCTTGCCCCATCACCATGAAGCCACTTCAATTTTCAACATGCACCGAAGGCACGCACTGTCCATATTTTCAGTATGGGGAGCAGATCCGCAAGCAGGGGGGTTTCTGGTTGCACAAAAACCCCCCTGACAGGCAAAGGTTGTTTTTTTTAAAGCAGGGTGGCTGCCAACCTCCTGCCGCTGCTGCTTCTGAGTACCTGATGGCTCCTCAGTGCTGAAGAGCTCTCCGTACAGAAGGCAAAGGCAGGAAATGAGCAGCCGCGGCCGGCACTTGGAAGCAGCAGCGGCAGGAGGTCTGCAGCAGAGGGAGAGGAGAGCGGGTAGTGACAGCTGTGCTGTCGTCCCGTGAGCCCCGCTGCTATGCGCTCCTTTCCTTTTGTGTGCACCGGAGATCAATGGACCTGGAGTTTCCGGCTCCGCCTCACTGAAAAACAGAAGTGCAGCTGCCTGTGCCTGTCAGCGGGGGGCCACGGACGGTGCCAGTGATTGGTGCAGCTGGAGATGACAGCGGGAGGTCCGGATCATCTGCAGTGCAGATGAGCCGGAAGGGTGACTGGATACTTACCCAGGAGGGGGGGGGATAAGGAGGTACTTAGTTAATACCACCCCACTCTATCTCCCCATACCTCTCTCCTTGTGTGCTTAGGACCCTTTTTTTACCTTGATGTCTTCCCCTGTCCCTGTCTCCTCAGCCCCCCTCTTCCACTCCCTGTCTCCTCTGCCCCCTGTCTCTCCCCCACTGCAGCCCCCCTCTCTCTCCTCTAGCCACCCTCTCCCCACTCCGTATCCCCATCCCCCTGTCTCTCCCCCACCGCAGCCCCCTCTCTCCCCCTTCCCTGTCACTCTAGGCCCCTCTCTCCCCACTCCGTCTCTCCCCCACCACAGCCCCCCTCTCTCCCCCTTCCCTGTCTCTCCAGCCCCTTCTCTCCCCACTCCATATCCCTAGCCTCTGTCTCTCCCCCACTGCAGCCCCCCTCTCTCCCCCTTCCCTGTCTCTCCAGCCCCTTCTCTCCCCACTCTGTATCCCCAGCTACCTGTCTCTCTCCCACTGCTGACCCCTTCTCTCCCCCTTCTCTGTCACTCCAGCCCCCTCTCTCCTCACTCAGTCCCCCCCCCCCCCCCCCACCGTAACCCCCTCTCTCCCCTTCCCTGTCTCTCCAGACCCTTCTCTCCCCACTCTGTATGCAAAGCCCCCTGTCTCTCTCCCACTGCAGCCCCCCTCTCTCCCCCTTCTCTGTCACTCCGGCTCACTCTCTCCTCACTCAGTCTCTCCCCCACTGTAGCCCCCTCTCTCCCCTTCCCTGTCTCTCCAGCCCCTTCTCTCCCCACTCCGTATCCCCAGCCCCCTGTGTCTCTCCCACCGCAGCCCCCCTCTCTCCCCCATTCCTGTCTCTCCAACCCCCTGTCTTTCACCCTCCTTGCCTCCACAGCCCCTCTCTGTCTTTTTTCTCTCCCATGCTGTCTCCACACCACCACCCCCCCCCCCCCCCTCTCTCTCTCTCTCTCTCTACCTGGCAATGTCTCTCAGACACCCTCTTTTTCTCCCTGTCTGGTCTCTACAACTTTATGTCCCTGACACTCTCTCTTGCTCCCCTCTTTCTCTCTTCCTGACTTTCTCTATCTATGACTTCTGTGCAGTGTATGTGTACAGTATGTCAAAATAGCTATCTATCTATCTATCCGGAAACCCCCCATGAAAATCCTGCATTTGCCACTGGTGAGGGGGCACCAATTCCCTCTCTGGCACATGGCACCAAAATGTCTGGTTATGCACATGACTTTGGTTTATTAAGGTGGTCCATTTTGAATGTATAAATAAGGAATCAATACAGCAGAAACTGCAATTATATGGTCAAATTTTTTGGTGTTATCTGATGAGAGTATTCAGGATGAGAGAGAGAGAGAGAGAGAGGGCCAGATGTACTAAGCTTGAAAAGTGATAAACAACCAGCCAATCATCTCCTAGCTGCCATGTCACAGTCTGTGTTTGAAAAATGACAGGAAGAATGCGATTGGTTGGTGGTTTATCACTCTCCATTTTAACACTTTTCAAGAATTAGTACATTTCGCCCAGAGAGAGAGAGAGAGAGAGAGAGAGAGAGAGAGAGAGAGAGAGAAACAATCATGAGTATACAGTATTTACTAAACTGTGGGTTTATAGAAGTGTAGATGTTGTGCATAGCAACCAATCACATTCTACCTATTATTTTCCATAAGGTGGTAGATACATGATAAGTAGAATCTGATTGGTTGCTATGGGAAACATCTGCACTTCTAGAAACCTGAGTCCTGTCCCAGTGTATAAGCATTACAGAGTATTACACTCCTATAGATTGTAATTTAGCGAGCAGGGCCTTCTTACCTCTATGTCTGTCTGTAACTACTCAGTTTTTCTTTTATCACTGCTGTTTACAATTGTAAAGCGCAACAGAATTGTCTATGCTATATAAGAAACTGGTAATCTCTGCACAAATGGTCTATAGATGTCCCCAATATCAGGTTATTCCCGTATCTTCTATCACAACACTATTCTACACTTAGATATTTACAATCTTCCTATCTCCAGGAGGTTCATATCAGGATGATACATAGGGCGTATATCTCTCCTGCACAAAGGAAATATATGAGAACCCTTGAGACAGGTGCCTCTATTAAATGTAATAGGTCTCAAAATTGGAAATTTTGGCACAAAGTAGTTCAATTTCTTAATTCCATGTTTTCCACGTACCTACTACCCAATCCCCTAGCGTGCATTTGTGGGAATTTTAAAAGTTGGGATCTAGGCCCTGATAAAAAGATTAAGATCCGTTGGAAAGATCATTTTAATACATTTTGATGATTTTGTTAGTCATGGATCTCCGATTTGATTCTGTATAGATTTTCTCTACCCTTATCCATTTTTTACTTATGCATCAATATCACTGGACTGGACTTATGTAGCAGTATTACGACTTTAACAGCAGTATTACTGGACTTATGCAGCAGTACCAATGGGCTTTAAAGTCAGTGCCACTGGACTTGACTTATGCAGCCATATTACTGGACTGGACTTTAAACACAGTATGACTGGACTGTACTATACAGCCCTTTCACTGGACTGGACTATACACACAGTATCACTGGACTGTACTATACAGCCCTTTCAAGTTTCACTGGACCAGTACAGCAAACAGCACTATCACTGTACTGGACAAGACAGCACTACTGAAATCACTGCACTCTGGACAAGACAGCAACGCACTATCACTGGACTGGATGGCGGGATGGTGGTCGGGCAGACAGTCAGGCAGGCAGCCAGGACGTGCTGCCTCTTCACTCTCCTAGACTGGAGTGAAGATGGCCTCTAGCTGCCCGCCCCTTTAAAGGGTCCAGATCTCGCGAGTTGCGATGGCGGGATCTCGTGAGGTCTGGAGACCTGCACTCCGATTCTGGGCAGAAATTCCCGAACATGCTCGGAAGGTGGGTTCAGATTGAGGGTGTCCGGAGTCATCCGGATTCCCCCAAACCGAACTCGCACATCACTAATTTTAAGGTGAATTTGTCTTAGTTTAAACTTTAGAAAATAGTTGTCTCTCAGTTATATAGCGTTTAAAATAGATTTTATCTCACAGACAGTACTGCCGATGCGGGAGAGTAGTTGTCTAGGATGGCATTTCACCTTGGAGGAATGATATAGTTTAGAATAAATTATGTGTACTACTGTATGTAAATCGGTACACCGAGTTTTTACTAAAAATATAATTGACATTGTATATAGGCGTTTCTTGTAAGCCTTTATTCAATAATTATACCAAATGTTTATATTTTACAGGTATTGGCTAAGGTAGACAGCTGTAATGGGTGGTCCCCGTTCCAACCTCTTGCCAGAACCTGTTACCTTGACAATTTGCCACTCTGTCACGTGACCTTTAATTTGGCAGAAAAAGTTTTCTAGCTTCTCCTAGTGCTTACAGAGCTTTAGACAGAGATCCAACTGATAAAGGTTATCCTCAACAAAGACTGGCTCATATTGCTGTCAAAACAAACAGCCGCTTTCAGACATAAATTATAGAGACTACAAAGCACTTTTAAGACAATGCTCAGTGATCACTGTTCTCATTTGCAAAAAAATAGTTTTCAAAATCAAGTTAAAATAATTACCAACATGAATCAGCATCACTATATAAGAACCTCAGGCTGTCATACCCTGAGCTGGAGCTTACAAAATCTGTGAATGTGTGTAATATTAATGATAAATGAAAAAACATTGGGGCTATTGGTGAAAGCAGCAGCGATAGTTCTGCATGGTAACGAAGCAGGAGGCATCTATTACAATTAGACGTCTCCTGCTGCATAAGTGATTCAACATACATTCTAGGATGCAGGCATCGGATCACTCAAACACTGTCAGGCACCCATTGTAGAATCCAGAAGTCCCTGGACTATTCCAATGGGATCTGAATTCCCTCATTGTGTCATTTGTTCAAATGCACTTGGGCCTGATTAAGGGTTCTAGCCACCTTAGGCTAATATCGAAAAACATTTTTTACCTACATACTCGCTGTCAGGGGTTACGTTCTGGCTCATTCATGTGGTGTTTGTTACATGCTTGTTGCCAGTGTTTACTTGTTTGTTGTCTGGGGTTACATATGCTCATTACAAGGGGGTTTCTTGCTCATTGCAAAGGGGTTATATGCTTGTTGCCAGGGGGTTACATGCTGGTTGAAACTGGGGTTCCTTGCTCGTTGCCAGGGGTGTTTACATACTTGTTGCCAGGGGATTACAGTTCAGAGGGCACCAGCACTCCCGGAACCTGCACTGGGTGGGCTGCCTTCCCCAGACAGACGCTAGAGGTGTACTAGGATCTCTAACATCTTTCTACTAGAAGGTGGTGGCCATTTTTGGGAGGCCGCTTTTGCAGACTACATGCCGTCCGCATGGAAATTGCAGAGACCTGGCTCAACCCCGCCACGCTGTGCCCCCACAGGACCCAACCCGCCAGGCTGCAGCCGGATTAGCCTATTCGTTTATCAGGTCCGGACTGTAGGTTACTTTTACACAAGGGACTCTTTTTGTGTTCTCAAGTATGGAAATATGTAGAACTAATTTAGGACAGGATGCACTAACATCCTCCACCCCTTACCACGCCCCTCTGCCGGCTACTGCATCTATACTAATCGCATATGTTAGAGCATATGCGATTAGTATAGATGCAGTACCGCAAAGGGCAGCTCTTGCAATAAGAACTGCCCTTTGCAAAACAGCCGGCGGGAGTGAGTGGGAAATATCCTTCACTATGTACAAAGGAATAATAAAAGTGAAGTTTCCCAAATGTCAGAGATTCAGCAATTTAAAATAAATATATATTTTGTATTAGGGGGCGATTATGCTCTGGTCGTACAGGTCTGAATTCAGCCCTGTCTCCGATGTTTTTGGTCTGTGCTTGTGCATTGTTGCCAATGTGCCTGTGCAAGCCCCGGCTGCGAGCGCCTTCAGCGAACTTTCTCTCCGCCAATGTGTTTGCAGCCTGAATGACAGGCAGTAGGCATTTGCTATGGTCCATCCAGCGTTTCAGGGGAGTTCGACATGAGAAAAGTCAACCAGAGTTTTTCATCTGTAGACCGATTCTGGCAGCGAGTTCTCCATACACACTGACCAATCCGTCGGGACTGACATCACAAATGCGCCCAGCGGACTGTCAATCGCCGGCAGCTTCCGGTGCGGCTGTACGGACGGCTGTACGGGCGGTCGGTAGGTTACACAGCATGATGTGCCGATGCGATATATCTGTGAATTAAGCCCTTCACAGATATATCGCTTGTACGCACTTTAAGAATAGTACACACCTAAAGATCTATCTGTCTAATCTGTATGGTGGGAACAATCACCCATTTTTTCTAACAAATGCTGGAAAATGGATAAAAAGGATTTTTTGGGACAAATTTGTTAAAACAGAACGAATGATTTAACCATTTTGTAGCAACTGGTTGGTTGTCCTATGCTCCCACACATTACCAGATTTTTGTTCCCACCAGACAGATTGAAAAGATAAATATTTAGGTGTGCCTTGTGGACCAAAGTTGGGAAAGTCTGTATTAAACCCTAAAAACGTTTAATTCATATAATTTGTATACTTCCCTTGTACATTATCCTGTATTTTACAAAGAGTTGCTGCTCTAATCATTAAAGCTGTGAGTAGGGTGGCCGATCCGGGGAACAGGATCAGATGGAACCCGGGATTTGACACTAAAAACTCAAGGATTTGAATCTCGGGACTGGAGCTTCCAATTCCAGGATTGGCCTGTGCATGCGCAAATCTAATGCCAGACAGCACTTAGAGACCAGCTCAGATGCTGCCCGTCTGCTCCCAAACCCCGGCGCTCTGCGGCTGCTCGCAGCATGACCTGATGTCTGAGGTCACGCTGTGCAGCCCGTCTGCTGCTCCCCCGAGTCCACCCACCGCCCGGTATCCGAGCCAACCTCATCGCCGTCAGCTCCCCGTCACCAGTGCCCGCCTCCCGACTACCATCACCAGGCTCCTGCACTGCCGCCCGGCTCCTGCACCGCTGCCCGTCTCCAAACCACCGCTGCTCGACTCCTGCACAGATGCCCGCCTTCAGACCACCCCACCCGGCTCCCAATCAAAGACGCCGGGCTCCTGAACACCACTGCCCGGCTCTTGCACCAATGGCCGGGTGAGTAACACTGGGTTTGGGGGGGGACAGAGGGGTATTAAGGTTTGACATTATATTGACAAACTCAATACCGGGTATCCCGGGATTAGGCATTTTTCAATCCCGGGATTTAAAAAATGCCCCGAGATTGGCATCCCTAGTTGTGTTTAAAACCACTTTTGAAATTCTGTTACATATTTGAAACAAAGAAAACCTGGGAAGAGAGACTTTGAATTCAGAATACTAAAATACTAATATATATTTTTTACTATAAAATACATATAAACAGCTATAGAATATATTATTTTTTACTCTATTTTGGTTTTAGTTTTACAACTGGCGGCCCTGCATACCTAAGTGTGACACGGGGATTTCTGATGCATTTTTACCAAAGCAGAAGCAGATGAATGGAATTGTACAGTAATGTGCTGAGTTTCGCACACTTAAATCAAGTCTGACTTTGATGAATCATCCAGAGCTGTAGTTACCATTGTACTTAATGTGGCGGATGTGAAAAAATGTGTATGCAGATTGTTATTGTCATGTCAAATACAACTTTGATGAATAGACTATTCAGTGCTACAGAGAAATGTGAATATGAAATAAGCTATTCTCATAAAGTTTTGGTGTGTATTATGATAGGCACAAAACTCGCTCAACAGATTGTTATATAAATGTGCAACTGCAGACATTGTGCCTGATTCAAACCTGATTGCTGTTGTGCGAATTCGCACAGTGGCCAATTATTGATAGACTGTGCATGGGCCTGGGTGACACCATACAGCCATGAAATCCTGCTACGGTTTTTCTTCCCTAGTCATTCGCTAGGTGATTGACAGGAAGCCGGCATCTGGGGCTGTTAACCAACCATTTAATGGGCATGCAAAGAACAAAAACCCAGGCGTGTCAGAAAAAACACAGGCATGCCTATGGCAAGCGTAGGTGTTCCCAAGCGTTTTAGGAGAGGGTGTCTGATGTCAGCTACGGCCTTGTTCAGGCTGATTTCGTTGCAGCTGCAGAGTAAGTCCAGGGCTACTCAGTGGCTACTCAATGGTCACCATTCAGGAAATCAAAAGACGATGAGTAACTTATGAATAATTTTGGGCATATTCGCACGGCTGTAAAAAGTTTTGCATATCCGTGCATATATATTGGCACAGCGATTAAATTAATTTGCAGGGTGGGATTTCACTCTAGCGGGTGGCGTTTATCTGATCACTGGCCACTGCAAAGCAGCAGCCATGCAATTCGATCTTAATTTGGCCAATTGTGTTCCTTCTCTCTCTCTCTCTCTCTCTCTCATACACACACAAACATAATCTCTCTCCCTCAACTCCCTCACATAATATGAATCTCTCTACCCATTTCGGTCCCTCTTTCATAGAAAAGAGTTGGGGTCAAATGTAATAGGGTGAGAGTTTCAGAAAGTGAGAGATTTTGGGAGAGTTTTCCCATGTTTTTTAAAGCAGCAATCAATTACACTGCAAAACCAGGTTGATTTTGCCATGTAATTGATTGCTGCTTTAAAAAACATGGGAAAACTCTC
The DNA here is from genome assembly GCF_055691185.1 of Crinia signifera. Lineage (NCBI taxonomy): Eukaryota > Metazoa > Chordata > Amphibia > Anura > Myobatrachidae > Crinia > Crinia signifera. Next base: position 269,677,622 of record NC_139221.1, read on the forward strand.
CCAAAATCTCTCACTTTCTGAAACTCTCACCCTATTACATTTGGCCCATGGTGTCAATTAGATTATGCAAAGTTGGATTATGAAAGTTTAAGGAATTGGGTAATTACAACATTCTCATACAGGCCCTTATTAAGATCTGATCGCAGTACAAATTTGTTCTTAAAATGGGCAAAACCATGTGCACTGCAGGTGGGGCAGATGTAACATATATAGGGGGAGATTCTCTAAGAATCTCCGCCCCCCTTCGCCGCCCATCGCATATTTAATTATCGCATATGCTGTAACATATGCGATAATTAAGGCAAAGGACAGCTCTTGCGTTAAGAGCTGTCCTTTGCGGTGAGAGTCGCCGGGTCCCAGCAGGTCCCGGCGGCTCTCCCCTCCCTCCCACACCCGGCGCTGCTACTGCTGCGCCGGGTTCTCCTCCTCCCATCAGTGCAGGGAGGAGGTCACAGGTCCGGGCAGCACTGCGCTGTGCTGCCCGGACACAGGTGAGGGGGCGATGCGGGGCGGCGGGGGGCGGCGCGGGGCGGCGGAGGGTTGCGATAGAAGCCCATTGGCTTCTATGGGGCATCACCAGATTTTTCTGGCGATGCCCCCCCGCCGAGGTAACCCGGCGGGGGATGCTTACAGCATCCCAAAATGCGGTAAAAACCCTGATAACTGGGTTTTTACCGCATTTTTAGCTTAGAGAATCTCCCCCATAGAGAGAGAGTTAGATTTGTGTGAATTATTTTGTTTCTGTGCATGGTAAATACTGGTTGCATTATTTTTACACTGCAATTTAGATTTCAGTTTCAACACACCCCACTCAAATTTAACTCTTTCTGCACATGTTATATCTGCCCCACCTGCAGTGCACATGGTTTTGACCATTTTGAGAAAAAATTTGTACTGCGATCAGATCTGAATAAGGGCCACAATGTATGAAGTTGGTTTGGCATATTGTGTCTTTAATGAACACAGGCAGGGCCGGATTAAGCTTTCGGGGGGCCTGGGTCACTTTAGACAGGAGGCCTCCTCCTACTTGTCATTACTGGCCGCAAACTGCATGGGAGAATATTACACTGTCAAAACACAGAGTAAAGGCATTATAAACTTGGTTAGTGGCTAACTGCAGGGGTGGGATTAGTATAAACAAATATATATATATATATATATATATATATATATATACCACATAAAAAGCCTGTTTTTGTCCCTCTGTACCTTACTCAGTAAGAGTCCTGACAGGCTCAGCGCTGCCTCTGATTAAAAACCCTCCCATGACGAGGCTGCTACTGTCCTCCATGGGCCTATGAAGCATGTAATGAGCTCCACCAATCAGAGCTCAGCACAAGCCTCTCAGCCTCTGACCTCTTGTGCAGTGTCATGGGACTTAGTTAACTCCCAGTAATGCACTGCACACGTGTGCAGTCAGTGTGCCTTGGCTCCTGATGCTCAGCACCATTAATCATTGTCACATTGGCAGAAAGGTGAAGCTTCAGCACTACCCCACTCCCATGCACAAAACTTTTAGCATAATTTTTTTTAAATACATGCCAACCACAGGGGGCACTTAGATAGAAGGGGGCCCAGGTGTACTGACCCCCTGAGCCCCCTTTCTCCAGCCCTGCCTCCAGCAATAGAGTGGGTAAAGGAGAGGAAGGAAAATACTGTAATAACTTGCAGCTTGGTTTGTCTACTCAATAAATTATTCAGGTTTAGAGAATCCCTCATCCTACAAGGCCCAGAGACAGAATGGGAATTTCCTATCTATGGCAGCTCCTCCCCTCACGTAAAGGTTTAAACACATTAATACCCCTTTCACACCGCACTTGTTAAACAGTATATTGCATATTTTTTTTCCATTTTAAAACGTTTAAGGCTGCAGTGGGAAAGCACCAGAGTTCATTTACCGGTTAAAGATAACCGGTATTTCAAAACGTTTAAAAAGCAGAGTCCGATTTTATGCAGGGAGAATGGCCCTGAAACAGTATTTAGTAAAAACAACAGACTACAGACCTGTGATAGGCTGGCTGCCTTGAAACGTGTTCAGGGGATTAAACGGGTTGACTGATGTGAATGGTATTTAAACAGTATTTAAAAACGGTAAACTACTGCAATGTGAAGGCTCAGACCCGTTTTAAATACCGTTTAAAAATACCGTTTGCAGGCTTGTGTTCAGGCCCAAAATCAATCGATGTTTGACGACCATCAAATGATTTTTTAAGTGCTCTGCTAAGTCAGTCTCTGCTGACTTAAGGTGCCCATACACTAGTAAGATTTATCTTCAGATCTGGCTGGATGGAACAAAAACATGGTTATGGATGAGTGACAGTTTGTCAGTTTTCCAGCATTTTCAAGCAAATGGTCAACTGTCATTTGCTGTTATCCACAACCATGTTTTTGTTCCAACCAGACAGATCTGCAGATAAATCTGCATGTGTATGGCCACCTTAGATCTGCGGCTTCCAGCTCCAAGAACTGGTCGAGCAGCTGACGTTCAGCGTTCAAATGGGGCGCACCCAGGAATGCCCCCTGCCCGCCTCCTACCTGCTCCGGCTAGGGTTACCACCTCATCCCTTTAATTCTGGACACATAAAAATTACACCGGTTCTGTGGCCGATTAAAACCAAGTGAAATGGAGTCTTGAAGTCAGCCAGCCACAGAACCTGTGTAATTAATATGTGTCCAGAATTAAAGGGATGAGGTGGTAACTGTAACGCTCCCTCCTTTGCAAGCGCTTCGGAGACTATGCAAGTTTCCAAAGGCAAGCGAATATGTGCATGTGCAGAGCTTCAACAACAAACTCCACGTGCGAACGTACGGGTGAGTTCGTTAACCAGAATGAGGGCCTTAGTTACAAGTTGTAGGTGCGCATAATCCCAAAAAGCGGATATTGGTATTATCACCATTATGTTTTTCATTCTCCATTTTTAATAAAACAGTATAAGAAACATGAACATTAATATACCTTTTATGTAATAATGACTGAATAATGTTTAAAGGGATATTACAGTAAGTGGCTGGTACTTTATCACCGGCCGATTAGTTCCTATCTGTAATTTTTCAAACCCAGCCTGTATCTTGACAGTTAGGAGTTGATTGGCTAGTGATAAAATACCAGACACTTTATCAACACTTTAATAAATCCGCCCTAGAATAACATAGTGGTGGGGCCCCTTTGTATCGCCACCTCCTTTCTCATTCTTTCACAAGATAACAAAACACAAAACCAGTCCACAGAGTCTGGGCCCTTGGCTTAAGCATATGTTGCCTAATTGATCTAGTCATGACTTGAAAAGGCGCCCATACACCGAACAATTATAGTATGCAATTTAGACTAGATTGCATCGCATATGTTTTGCAATGCGATGCAATGCAATGTAATCCAAATTGCATACAATAATTGTATCGTGAACGGGCACCTTTTGAGGTAACACTAGTTCGCGCTGACCTCCCCCTCCATGTCTTCCTCTTCTGTATGATTAGCCAAAGGAACATTGTAGTGGTATGATTATTACTGAAATGCAATACTGTTGAAAAGCAAGTATGACTTTTGTGAAATGAAAATGTTCCTCCAGAGAAGCACTTTTTAATATGTGTTCTGTTTTGTGAATCTAATTACAATAAGAAAGTCAATTACTTGCTGTTATTAAAGTGCTACACTACACAAACGCACAATTTAATTGTCTCCTGTTGGCTCTGCAGTGGTTCCGATCCCTCTCTTTTCTGCAACTATATATTAGTTTTAATATGTCATTTGTTCATTATAGTATCATATATGTGGAATTTTATATGACAAAGTTTATTATGACTAATTGTAGCGATGGGATATACCAATAGATTATTTAATATAGCCTCTATTTTACATAATAACGACATTGCAGGTCACAAAGGACGGATAAGTCATAAACCACAAGAATAACATCACATGCATAAAGTAATGTAAATTGCTAAACTGATTAGATGGCCACTCAAACAGATTTCATAAACATGATATAAATGATTATAAAAATCCCTTTATCATACCAGTAGTTCAAGGCTCTGCATTTTATTATGCTCATCTGTAGCAACAGATATTCCTCTTCCCTCATTATGGTAAATATGGGACAGCTGGGACCTGATTGGGAAGAATGCAAAAAATACAGATGGAGCGCCCTCAATCTAGCGTTGGTCTGGCGGTCGAATCGCCAACCGCCAGCCCCCACCAGCCGCCAGAAGGGACACACACACGCACGTCCCCTTCCAACAGAGGTCCTCTCCGCCTCGCCGCCATTCGCGTCCCCCGCCACCCAGAAACTGGGATGCACGTGCATGTGGGACACTCGCGTGTCCCAGTCAGGTGGAGTGCCATCTCACCAGCGGGGGCATTCTGGCAAGCACTGGCACTGATTGAGAGGCAACTAATTGGTAGTGAATCGAGGATTTTACCACAAAAGTTTCAGATGTCCAATGTTATGCCGATGTACAAATGATATGCACAATGTTTACAATGTTCTAGATTTTGTAGGTCTAGTGGGAAGTTGGCATCTCTGAGCTCAAGACCTGAGCTCAATCATTAGTGTATTTTTGCAATGCATCTAAAATCACAGCTACCAATGCAACTGAGTGCACCTTGAAACAGGCCCTTTTCTGAGTAGAATAACGTGATGTCAGCAATAGACATGGAGTGGGTTAAACATCCAAGTCTGTTGTGTGACCTAGGGGAGCATGTGACTCGGGTCCAATAAGGGCTTAGGGAAGGGCAGTGTTAGCTGTGGTATTAGGGCAGGAAAGGGAGGAGTCTTCCTCTCTTTCCTGAATGTAAAGCACCGCTACCAATACAATAGCGGCAATGCCATGAATACATGCATCAGGATTATAGCACCTTTAGGATATTATCCACTAGCCTTAGCAAAGGATCTTCTTATGGGGTGGCGAGGAGTACTTCATCGTCAATGTGCTTGCTGATGGGGTGTTCCATTTCTCGCGTATTTTTCAAGGGGTGCACACCTTTCTGCTGGGGCTTTGAGGTGTCCTCAGGGTGAGACGGTTCTCCCACTACTTTTAGGCGTTGCTGTCTGTTGGCCCCGCATATTCTGAACACTGCGATAGGGTCCTCAAGGGGTCCCATTCTCCATTAGGACACTTCGGGGGCTAAGCACTGAGGTTAATATCGGGAGCAGTTACTTAGCTGTCCCTTCTGGGACTCCAGATTACCGCGGTATGTGGCCTCCGTTACTTGACGTCATTTGTACTCATGGATCACTGGTTTGCCGCTCACTAATAAAGGCCTCTGTGGGTGCGGCCAGATCCCATCATCGGGTTCGCTTGTCTACAATAATTGGGCGGCCCTTGGCAGTGGGGACCTCTGTTCTGAGGGACTTCAACGGGATGGTACCTGGCTGGCTATGGTATTTTTCACGGCGGGGCTGCGGCTGCTTAACCAGTAGGCCGGGTCTCCTTGGGTGCGCGGGCCGGGGGCATCTTGCCCTGCAATGCTGGCGCTCCGCAATTCTATTTAAGGAATGGCATGTTCTGGGAGTCGGGTTGCTGTCTAATGTGCGCAGTTCCGTTGGCGGGGGTTGGGGTTAATGTTGTCTATTCTAGGAGAGGTTTAGGCCGGGAACTCCAAGGGGTACCAGCACGTAACCTAGTGGGATTTCTTTTACTTTCACCAGGATTAGGGGTTACCAAGGCTTCTCACGAGGTTTCCTCATTGCCTAAGCTATGTGAGCTTGATACTACCCCCCCCCCCCCGTCACCTTTGCATGCTGCTGGGTCAGGTGTAGCGTTAAGCAGACTCTACTTATGGTATGTGTTGTCCATTCTTGCTGCTTTGCTATGGCTGCATGGTGCCCCTAGAGTATCTTAGTCGGTAGCGTTTTCTAGGACCCGCGCTGCGTTTTTTGTTGGCATTGTGTATCCGGCTAGTCTCCGGGGTGCGGGAGTTTACGATTAGGCGGCCGTAATTGATCTGGGGGGGCTGATGGGTGTCCTTGGTTCTTGTGGTGTCCTGGGTCATTCGCCCAGTGGCCTTGGCAGGCCTTCCTTGGCAGGCTCTGGCTCCTGCCATTTTGGTGGCTATCTGATGACCTGATCAGTTTGCTGGGTCAAGGTGGCGTTGACCAGCGAGTTTGCCCAGGAACCTCTCCCCTTTTTCCATTGGGAATTGGGAACACCCCCCCCCCCACGCTTCAGCGCTGCCAATTTGGCCTCGGCGGGCATTACATCGCTAGGAGGATGGCGCTCGGCAATTGCAATAGTACATTAAGCCTCACCTACTGCGCTGAGGGTCATTGCCCTTTGTATGTATGTGATGAGTGAGGTCATTTGTTTATTCCCCCATCCTTGTCCATCCTACTCGGGGATTAGCTACGCTCTGCTTTTGGGCCAGCGTCCGGAGTTTTCTCGCTTTTTGCCTGACCTGACGGACTGAATTTGTTACTCTGATTCGGCTATAGTCTCAATTAAGAGTCCCTCAGCAGGTCCAGTCGTTTTTCTCCGGCCGAGTACACCCCGTTTTCCTTATGCCCTTCCATTACCTTGCCCTCCCCCTGTTTGTCTCTTTCCCTTTTTGTTTCCTGGTATGACATCAATTGGTATTGGAGCATGTCTTAAGCACCTAAAATTGTGCTTCAACAGTTTAAATTTCTTTTCTTTTTGGCAGAACCTCCTATTATATTTATGGCACCCCCTCCCTTTAATATAAATACTGATAGTCTCCTGTTACAGCTTCTCCTTAAAGGTATGGGGAAGGATAGGCTCAGGGTATGCATAGTTGAACATTCCTCTGTATATGGGACGGATGGCTGGGCCTCATCTAGGGGCGGGCCGGTTGCTAATTCCCGGTTAGTCTGTGACTTGGAGTTTGGGGGCCGTATTGGCTAGTGTTTAGTGGCGTTCCTTCAGGTGAACGTCCGCCAGGACGGGTTGCCTGAGGTCTTTGGTACTTCAGCTGGGAGGCAATGATTTTGGGAAAATGTCCCGATCGATGCTGTCGGCCTTGATCTTGAGTGATCTTGCAGCCATTAATACAGCTTGGTTTGTCTACACCTTGTTTGGTCTCCGATTGTTTCCCCCGACTCCTTTTTGAGTGATGTTAGAGATTGTAAGGCTTCAAAGGAGGCTCGGAAGCAGCTATATTGGCGGTGGCACGGTGGGTTGAAGCTGCCAGAGGTGCAGTTGGCCCACAGGAGGGGATTATTTTGGTGCCATCAGGTCTTCCTGCCTAACGGGGTGCATCTAGTTAGGGATGGTTTGGTAATTGTGGAGGTTCTGTCGCTGGTTGTAGCTCAGTGGTGTTAGGTTGGTGTCCGGGCGGGGATTCTGGGCTCAGAGTCCCCGCTTTGGCAAGAAAGAACGGCAGGTGAATAGAATTAGTTCTTATTCAAATGATGATGCGTATATGTTTGCTTTTCGGTGCACTCGCCTCTCATTGGCTTAGGCCTTCGCTCGATCACCCGCTCGGGGGGCAGCGACCCCACCCTGATGGGTGGGAAGTCAATGCAGTAGGTCGAGCGGATACCGCTTGTTAGGGTAGGCTTGATTATGTATGCAGATTGTGTGGGTGGAGCTTAGTCAATTAGCCATTCTTTCTGGGCCACCATTAATTAATTAATTATTAATATATTAATCTAGCTTAAAAGTGCTAAAATAAATCAGCTAACCATTTCTGCCAAACCTAAGTCTCCGAGTCTTTATTTCAGGTTTAGTTTGTAAGTTTTGAAATATGATGTATATACAGGCTAAAGGTCACACACATCAGATGCTAGGATGTTTAAAGTATTGTACCTTTAAGGTCAGAACGAAGACAGCAAAACCAAATAAAATGTATGTAGGAAAACAGGTAAGTGTAGGAAAACGTCAGTATGTATGGGCTTTGAATGTATTAAAGTTTTATTTTAAGTGTGTGTCAGTGTGTTTTATTTTACTATTTTTAATACTGTGGAACTACAAGTGCCAGCGGGCCCTTCAATGCCCCGCAGGCTGGGACTTGTGGTTCTCCAAGTCCCAGCTTGTGGGGGAGGCTTGCTGGGACTCATAGTTCCCCAGTATTAGAGAATAGTTTATTCTTTTTTTTTACACTGCCATCAGCCCGGTGACAACCGCTCCAGGGTCACCGGGGACAGCACCAGGCTTCAGCCTGGTCAGGTAAGTCCTGGAGGGGGGGGACCCCTTCATTGGGGGTGGGGTCCCCACTCCCCCAGGGCCCCTGGCCAGGCTGACTGGTCGGTAGGGTTAATGTTTTGGCCGCAGGACCTTATATCATAAGTGTCCCCCGGCTGTGACATTACCCTGCTGGCTGGTTTGGCCTGTGGCTGGTTCTTAAAATACGGGGGACCCCTAGTAATTTTTTCCCCCGTATTTTGGGAACCAGCCCCGGCCATGGAGCCTGGGGCTGGTTGTAAAAAATCGGGGAACCCCTATTTGCGGGGATTCCTGATTTTTTATTACCGACCCTGGCTCCTTGAGCCTGGTGCTGGTTACAGCTGTGGGGGGGGACCCCACGCCATTTTTTTTCTTTTATTTATTTAATTTTCTATTTTTTAACACTGAAGCCTGTGAATCCGTGCAGGCTGAAGCCAAATACGACAGGAAAATAAGGTGTATTTTCCTGTCCTATTTGGCCGGGCATTTCACGCCTAATAGCAGCCGTATTATCAATACGGCTGCTTAGTAAATCAGGAACCACCATTCTTTTGAATGGTGATTCCTGTCGTATTCTATCGATGGTGAAACCCTCAGTAATGGGTAACTATATCCTATTAGCGAAGTGCCTCCACCTAAACTTGTTTATAGTGTAGCTTAGGAAATCACTATTGATTTATTATGATACTCTGACTGACCCTACCTCTCTCTTTTACAGCTTTAAAAAGATCTGGATCCCACGGATGCAGTTTAAAAGTAAGTATGCTAACAAAGGTTTAATAACATCCAAATTCATATACACATATCATATATTATACATACACATTAGTAGCATTTGCAAATATTCAGGTAACATAAGTTTCAAATACAATCACCTACTTACACTCTAATTATCTAATCCTACTCTAACTATTCACCCCCCGACTCTGGGCGCCTAAAGCCCTCTTTCCTTCCTAGTTATAATACCAATAATACCCAATTCCCCATAACATAGCATTATACTTGTAAGCGAATATCTTATTCTCTATATATCATATCTGGCCAGATATATAATACTCAGTTACACAGTTCTAAGAATGAGCTCTTATGTTGGCGCGCGTTGGGGCCCGTGTCCAGTGTCTATTGCTAGCGACTATTCTGACTTTTGTTATATAGTCAAAGTAGATAGGGTGGATAGTTCCATAGAAATCTCCTCTATAGTAGGTAGTATATAGGTTAACAGTTTATCCGTGTGGGCGTATAACGTAGTTGGGAGAAATGTAATAGGTGTATAAGTTCATAAGCTCTCACCGGTTAAGTGTCCAGTCTCTCGATCAGGGGTTTCGGCTGGGCTGCCAGGGGTTAACTGTCAGCTGTCCCTGCAGCGGGGTTTCTCAGTGCTGCTCTGTGATTGGGCACACCCCTATCAGCTCCGCCGGCTTTGTTGTTTTCTGGCTCTGAGCCGCTCGTGACAGCAGCGATCCTGACAGTCACAGAGTAGCACCGCTGAGCTATCCTCCTCCGGCGGCTTGGGCACGTGAACAGCGCACTCTGGCCTCCAGCTTACAGCAGCGCCGCTCGGTCCCTTTCTGGCTGGGGCGCGTGGGTGAAGTAGCTGAGCTCCGGCCTCTCGCTTCCACTGGACTCCGCTTCCCCCACGACGGGAGGGTAAGCTTACCAGTCTCAGGTCTAAGCGGCTCCCAGTCCCTCGCCTACAGGGAAGTTCCGCTAGAGACCCGGCTGCTGTCACCGCTGCTGCCCGCTATCTCTGCCACAGTTCACTCTCTCTGTGCCGCCGCTGCGCTGTCACTTGTTGCTGCCAGCTGTCTCCGCTACCGTGCTGCCGCTGTCACTGCTCTGGTACCAGTGAGGTGAGCCGATCAACCAGGTCCTTGCTCCGCTGTGTCTCCCTCTTTTATACCCCTATCCCAGTCCAGTATCTCCTCATGTGTCCTTAACGGCAGGCTTTTCACGAGCCTGTACCAGCATCATCCCTGACTGACTCGTGCAACTAGCAACTCTAATGCCATAAACGCGCTCACATTGCATTACATGTTACAGCCAACAACTATACAACATCTCTTTATATAACAATGAACATAAGGTTGCAATGGTGTACACATTCATATTTGTAAATACAAATATGAATGTCCCATCAATACGAATGCGAATATTTGTATTTTTGGCTTAATAAATGCCAAAAATACAAATACACTCCAAAAATTTGTATTTTCCTAGGAAAATACGAATTTTTCCTACGAATCCATATTAGTAAATTTCCCCCATAATCTCACCACTGGAGGAATACTGGGATTCTTAGAATATGCTTGTCCAATATCCTCACAATAACACCGTTGTCTGTATGGGCACAAATGGCAGAAGACCGCTGGAGGAAGATCTATGGAATGGACGTTATGACACGTTTGTCCTCTCTATGGTATGGTGAAATGGCAGGTTCTGGAATTCAATAGGTGGAGTGTGTCATGGATCAATAGTACAGGCTGGCAGGTTGCTCTCCTAGGCACCAATGCATTTTGCTGTCCTTTGTCACAACGTTTTCAAGGTGAATTATGTAGTATGTAGTAAGTGGCAGGGACTGGAAGACAGTTCCAGTTAGTAATGACTATGGGGCAGGGCCAGTGCAAGGCACCGGAGTGCCCCAGGCGAGGGGGGGTGGGGCGCCACGGTGCCTACGGGGGAGGGTACCTACGGCGCTGTGTGATCTGGCGGCGGGGTCCCTGCAGTGATGCGCGCTATCCGGCAGCCAGGCGGCAGCGCGGGATGCGCTGATGGGTTTGAAAACTCGCCGCACGCTGATTGGCTGAATCTCAGCCAATCAGCAGCATGCAGAATGTTTTCAAACCCAGTAGTGCTTCCCGCGCCACCGCCTGGCTGCTTGATAGCGCGCATCACTGCAGGGACCCCGCCGCCAGATTACACAGTGGCAGTGCCGCAGGTACCCGGCAAACACGGACACCCCTGCAGCCTCCATGCGAGAGGCGAAGTGCCGCCCTCCAGTGGCTGGCGCCCTAGGCAAATGCCTAGATTTGCCTAGTGGTGGCGCCGGCCCTGCTATGGGGCATGAGTCATTGGGTCAACCCAATTTAGGTTGACATGCATTGGGTTGATCATTGACTATGACTAAGGTTGACAGGGTTAGAAGGTTGACACAAGTATTAGGTCAACAATGGGTAGGCCAACAGTCAAAAGGTCGACATGAGGATTTTACATTTTTGTCCCGAATGTCAACATCACACTGTCAAAGTGTACTGCGCCCCCTCGCACTATTTTATCCTCCCACAGGCCGCCGTGGATGGCCGGGCATTAAACACCTCCTGTCAGCACATGTCGGATTAAAAAAAGTGAAAAATTCATGTTGACCTTTTGAATGCCGACCGTCCCATTGTCGACATAATGCTTGTGTCGAACTTCCAGCCCTGTTGACCTTAGTCATGTCGACCTATTTCATGTGTCAACCTAAGCACTGTTGACCCAATGCATGTTAACCTAAACAGAGTCGACCCAGTGACCATACCCCTGACTATGTAGTCCTATGCACCATTAGTTAAAAAACAAATAATGTACCATAAACCCCAAAAATGTTGAAATACTGGATTTACAAAGGGTACTAGGAAAAAGAAAACCTCATTTAGGCTTTATTCTTCATGCTCCATGGATGTCTTATTCTGCGAAAAATGCCCACAATAAATGAAAGAAATATACTGTATAATGCTTTTATTCTATTGATTTATATCATTTATGCCTTATGACAGAAGTACACATAACGGTCCTTATTGTAAAAGTCCAGCCTTTGATTGTCAATCAATCTTCCTTGATTGCAGCAATTTCCTTCTTCACAATCATTAGACACTGCTTCGTCTCCGTTAAATGTCTGTGCTGATGCATTGTATTCCAGTCCAGCTTCCAACTGCAGACATCCTTATATGCTCGTCTGTTCTTTATCTCTAGTTGACAAAGTTTTTTGAGCCGTTTTGTTCATAGTTTTATAATAGGTTTATAGAGTATTCGAATTTAATAAGCCCAAGGGGACATTGGTGAATAAAGAAACAATTCCAACCAATATGCTGATCTTGCAGGCTCATGTACAATGCTGGCATCCTCCTTCAATGTAGTACCTAACTAGCACCTAACTATCAGGCAGGACCATTGTCCGTGCCGTCTGCCCTGCGTTACCCATTCACGCGGATGTAAAGTGCTCATACTGTTGCTATGGCATAAAACCCACTCCACCTGTGTGGAGAGAGAAGGATTAAGCATCATGGGCCAAAGGTAAACATTTTGGGAGAGTTTCTCTATTTTTTCTTAAAGCGGCAATCAATTACATGGCAAAATCAACCTGGGTTTTAAGTGTAAATGATTGCCGCTTTAAAAAAAAATAGGTGAAAACTTTCTGATTCTCATACCCTTTGGCCCCATATGTACAGACATTTGGCGTGATTCACAGGTGGATATGGTACTGATGTTTATGCAGTTGATTATGTTCTACTCAATGCATAAAAAGTCAAGGAAACCTTTACTGTGCACATACATATATCAAGGTGTACAGCAGCCTCTGCAATACATGGGCCGGAGAGTAGAAGGTGACTTAAAATCTTCATGAAGAGGAGTCCAATGTGGTGTTATAGGAGTGTCATGGGTGTGTTTTTCATCATGCCACTGCAATCTCTTCACAGCACTGTAACCACCGTTGCATATCTTCTGCACCAGGTACGGGCTGCTGATGGTGTGTTGATGGTAGAGTAAGCATATCCCCAGTGTACTTGAGCATTGCTCACATACGCAGGGTTTGGGGAGTCCGTCCCGCGCTAGTGCACAAGGGGAATACTTAAACTACTGTAGTATTTGCATATTTCACACTTGAGAGTCTGTGAGACATTGTAGCTGTGCATGATCTCCATGCACCTCTGCATCAGCCAAATGCTATTTAAAAATAATGACAGGTAATGATGTATCATTTGTTCAGCTGAAAGGGAGAATGAGTAAGGATTAAATTGATTTTTTAACTATGAGTAGATGTGGATGGTGGATGTTGCATTATTGCTATTCACTTTGGTTTACAGGCTTGGGTTCTTACTCTATGTGCACAATGGGTAGATACCCAGAGTCCCAAGATTTTAGAGGCTTTCGAGCAGGGTCAGCTGGGCCAGGGTCTTCGGGCCATCTGGTTATTGCTTCTGGAACTTCTTGGAAGGCAGGTAGAGAATACTGGTTGCTCTGATTAGCACACACAATCTGTGCAGCTGGCAACATTTGCTATCTGTTCACCAGCTGGCAGCCAGTGAAGCTTGCTGATTGGTGGATAGCTGGAGCCACTCACTGTAGGAAAGCATGTAGAGAGACAATGCAGGACTGCAGGAGGAATAAGTTAATATTTGTAATATTTATTCCAATGAATGGATGGGTGTATTGCTTTGCCCAGAGCCTTCAATTCTTTTAAGATGGCTCTGCATAAAGGTAGTGTTAAGGTGCCCGTCTACCGCGCACATTACATCGAAAAGGCCACAAAGTATATGCTGCAAATACTTTTTTTAACTAGATCGCATCATATCTAGCTCAAAACACATGCTCAAAATACATGCTAGCACATCGAACATCGAATACATTGAACTACTGTAGATACAATGCGATCCAGTTCAAAATGCACAGTGCGCATCGCATCGTGTATGGGCAGCATTAGTTGTACAGGAGGATCTTCTGCAGCAATTGTTCAGCACGATTGCAGTGAGTAAAGACACACTTATGCAGTTCTCCGAGCTTGTGAAATTCTAGGTATTCTAGCTGGAAAACTGCAATTTGTGAAAAGCAGAATGTTTGGTGGGGTAGTGACATATTCCTTAATTGTTTGAAGTATAAACCATAACTTTCTATAAGAAGCTGTGCTGTATCCCATAGCTACCTACCTATCTTGCTAGCTAGCTATATCTATTGTGATAAGGTTCACAGGCCTCAGATGAAGACTTTTGGTGTTAATTCTCAACAGCAGGTTACAGTATAGCGGGTTAAATCCATGCAGTCGGTATTACAGGCAGGAGCATGGCAGACTCTTGAAAGGCTCGGATTCAGTATTGAATCCCGGCGGTCGGGATCCCGGCGTTCAGAATCCCGACGCCGGAATCCCGACAGCCGAAATGCAGACAAGGGGGGGACGTGGATCGCCCCCCTTGCGGGCTCGCTGCGCTCGCCACGCAGCAGGCCCGGTGCCTCGCTACGCTCGGCACACTAATTTATTCTCCCTCCAGGGGTGTCGTGGACACCCACGGAGGGAGAATGTGTCGGGATTTCGGCGGTCGGGATTCCGGTGTCGGGATTCTGAACGCCGGGATCCCGACCGCCGGGATTTTAACTGCATCCCAAAGGCTCCAATGGGCCCAATGCTAAACACCCCTGGCCTATCACTCGGGTAGATATGCTACCATCAAGAGCAAGGTGACTCTGCCCTGGAAACCCTTATATCAGGAAATCTCAGGTGCTGCTGATCACACCTGGGATTCTTCTACTGCTATCAAAACCTGGTCTGGATCCTCCACATTACTTTCATGTGGGGGAATGCTGGCTCTTCCACACTATCTATATACTGTACAAGTATCTTAAAAAAAAATATACACTAGCTAATTAACCTTCCAGATTCAGTTTTCCTAGTAAAAAAAAATAGTGTATGCCTTTTTTCTCTCTATTAAATAATGTATAGATTCTCATTAGATGATTTGCACAGCTCTCGTATACTTTTGGGACTGAAATAGTTGGAACAAAATGTTCATTCACTTGTCTCTATCTCATTAAAACAGTTGAGATTCTCAAACATTAACAGAAAAATTCTTTAAAGTGGAGAGGATTATTCACCCGTGAGTCTCCCATCCTGTTTTCCTCCAACTGATATGTACCTTCGCTACAACTGTGTCTTATAAAATAGCACTGCATACTGTAGGTTATTGTGGGAAAAATCCATTAAGTAGTGGAGTCGTTGCTATTTTTTCACCTCTTTCCAATCAGCAGGATCTCACTTTAAATCCTATTGGCAGGGAGAATGTGAGTAGTTGCAACTTTATGTGTATTACTTTGTATATGACGGCCTACAATTTTTAATAGACGCATTGGGGCCGGCGCAGATTTGAACACAAGTTAGCTGTAATTGCTCTGGCATTGCATGCATGGGAAAATATGAAAATATTCCCCATTCATGGGAACTGATTATATAAAAAAAAAAGTATAATCTGTACCTCCTGTGCCTTCTCTACACATGCTTAAATAAATTGAATGGTTGTCAGCACTCTGATTGGTGAATAGCACCATCCATCCACCAATCAGCATCCTGACACTCATTCACTGTCTGGCTGCAAGCTGGAAGGCAGGGAGAGAATGATTGTGTGACCAGCACCTGCCCTTACTTGAAGTTCCCTAGAAATGTGTAGCCCTGGGCAGCTGCCCAGTGTGCCTGTATGCTAAGAGAACCCTGTGTGATAAAACCCCAATACAGACCAGTAACGCCATACTTTCCTACCTTCCCGGAATGGCCGGGAAGATCCTTAAAATTGGGTCGACCTCCTGGCCCCCCAGAAAGGTGGGCAAGTCCCCCAGGAATGGTCCCAGTCTCGGAAGGGAGGGCTGTTGGGAGCTGATGAAGTGAATTGTGTCATCATGGCCCCGCAATATGCTGTGCAATGCCTGTAATATTGGCATTGCGTAATGGACACACCCCCACTTAAGGCTCCTTTGTAGAGGTCCGCCTCCAGGCCCGACCTCTTCCACATCAGGTCCACAGTCCCTGCCCCTACCTCCTAAAAGTCAGCAAGCCTAAATACCCATACACACACAACGATGTGTCACTTACGACAAATCGTTAACGACCATCGTTCACTTTCTCCCTTGAAGGGGAAAGTGAAAGATCATAAATATTCAGAAGAACGTTCGCCCTGCACGATGTTAAAGACCATAGCCAAATTGACCTGCATGCATGGACGATGGCTATGGTTGTTAATGACCCACGGGTACGCGCACCATCGGTTGTCGCCCGTCATTGAAGGCCTACAGAGTAGACGATGTATAACGATTCACCTCCAGAACGACCCTGATCGACGTCCTTCATGGTCGTACAGGGAGGTGAATATAATGGAATCATTTATCGTCGTTTGCCTGCTATCGTCTAGTGTGTATGGGCCTTAAGTTACCCCCTTAAGTCACATGTGTCCGCTTGGCTCGAGAGCAAGTGCAGCATTAGAACAAACAAATACTGCACATCATTAAAATACTAATTCCTGTGTATTTTGCTGGAGCCACATTTTTATATTTCTCTAACTTCCTTTATACAGATATTTCCTTGTACAGGTACAGTTTGTACTTTTTTAGTTGTCTTTGCATAAAATATAAAACCGCATAGAGGATAAAAGCAAAAATCCCTTTAAAAATCTTTGTTGTGGGGTTATAAAACACTCAGACTGTCCTTTTGCTTTCCAAAAAAAAACAAAAAACAATAATACACAAAACACATACAAGATTAAACAGAGAAAAAATTCAGATCAAGAAAATAAATTTCTCCATCTTGACCTAAGATTTTCAAATAATGATGTTTGATCAATTTCCTTTTCTACCATTAACGGGATAAAATGAATTTCTGTGCCTCAACATCTGGGAGATCAAAGGAAATCACACTTCAATCACTGCAAAGCTCTGTGCTCATTATATACAATCATATCTTGTTATTAATAGTCAGTGGCTAGATGGTGACATTTTACTTGTTTTATCCCATAATGCATTGTGGGCACGTCTGGCATTTAGTTTATCATTTTCATCAGTGTCATCCTTGGGGTGACCGATTTGACCCAGAAATCTTATACTGTCATTCATAGTAAGTGAATTCATCAACACCGGCAGACTTTGAATACACAAGAGATTTGTTTTTAACTGTTTGCATGGGCATACAATTTGATTATTCACGGGTTGAAAATAAAAATGCCATTTTGCATACAAAAATAGCAATTTATGTAGCAGACATTGATATGGAAGAAATTATACTACTTGGTGATTGGGATGGAAATTTATTTTGTGCATGTGTCTTGAGGTTTCTTATGCATTAAGCTGCCTCGTCAGGTGCAAAATCTATTGCTATTGGTGGACACAATGCCTCGGTTTTGAATTCTAAACATTGCTGTTATTTAGAGTTTTATTAATACAAATCCGTCAGTATTTCCCGTATCCCTATTTGTAACTGACTTTTCAAAGCATGCAGCTAAATGGCTTTCTCTGTTATGGTAATATTGAAACTTAAAAGAGATTGCCTGGGATCACAACTTGGAATAAACTTAAAATGAAAACGTATTTTTAAAAGTTTTTAATTGACATTTTTTTTTTGAAGTCTGAGATTTGCTGTACTTTTATTTGCTTTTAATTAATGACAAATACATATGAATAATGCACATTCCCTATTAATATGGTTAAACATGCCTTGCCATTAAAGCATACCAGGCTAGAACAGACTGTCACCACTGCAATCCATTTTAAATGCTGCTGCTAGGCTGATCCTCCTAGCAAGACTCTCATCGTCTGCTGATCCACTCTGCCAGTCCCTCCATTGGTTACCTGTATTTTACCATATTCAATATAAAACACTTCTGCTCGCATATAAAGCTATTAACCATTCTGCACCAGCATATATCTCCTTACTTATCACAAAATATCTCCCATCTCGACCACTCTGCTGTGCACAAGATCTGCGTCTCTCTTCTGCATAGATCACTAGCTCCCATTCACTATTACAGGACTTTCATAGGGTTGCTCCCACTCTATGGAATGCCCTTCCACGCGTGTGTAAGCTGGGACAGGGTACACTGTCACTGGCTCCGGCTTTCACCACCTGTTTCAGTGCCATCAGGAAGTTCACAATCCAGGAGCAGGTAGATGCTGGAACTCCTAGGGAGAGAAATTTGGGCTGCAGGATAGTGGGGGCAATTGTGTTAAATTGCGAGCTGGAGTCGATGAATAGGACCCTTGCGTAGGTGCCTGGATGATCCAGGTGTTCCAGGATATAATGCAGCCCTAGGTTAACTGCATCCTCAACGCTTCTGTTTGTTTGGTAGGTGAACTGCAGGGGGTTGAGATGGGTACTGGTCACTTCCCTCAGATGGTTCAGTACCAGTCTTTTGAATCCCTTCTTGACCACTGATGTTAGTGCGACTGATTATTACATATGATTTTTTGATCATTGCTTCTTTTATTGTTGGTGGGCCCAGGGACAATTCCAACGTGCACCTCTTTTTTTGCCATTATGTGATTTTTGGGGCCTAGTTTTTCAAACCGCCATCGTGTCTGCCGATACAGTGCCACTCTTAGATGAGCAACGTGTTTGTGCCGCACACTTGTGTAATTTAGCATAGTTATCCAGCTACCTCAGTGCAACCTTTTGCCCCAAAAACAATATTGTGAGGTGTGAGGGGTTCAGAATGGACTGAAAATGAGTGAAAATTAATGATATTGAGGTTAATAATAGTGTAGGAGCAAGAAAAACCCAAAATTATGCGATCTTAGGGATTTGTATGTTTTTTGGCAAAAAAATACAGATCCAAAACACGAAACACAAAACATGAAAATGGTGGTATTTTGGAACAGATCCAGATCCAAAACACTGCCCATGATACAGACCCAAAACGTGTTTCACAAAACACGAAAAGTGCCTGGTGCACACCCCTACTTTATACCTGGAATGGCACCAAGTCATTGGTTACAGTGATAAGTGGAGCGCCAAATCTTGTGAGACGATACTACAACAGGTTCCATGGTTTCGGATTTTATCAGAGAGAGAGAGATTATAAGATGTACAGATACAGATAAGAGCTGACCTTTCTGTGATATACCTCAGTAGGTGCCAGGATAATCCCATCATGGCTCCTCTCCTCTGTTTGCGCATGAGCCTCCGTGTTTGGGCTCTGGGTGCCGCTGCTTCTGTCTGATGCAGGGCAGCCGCTGATGTCTGTTACCTGGTCACCCGATTTTCTCACAACAATTAAATCCTATGGCTGGATGTAAGCTTACCCAGGTGTTATGTACGGGCAGGATGTCAGCTTCCTTGGATATACAGTAAGCTTCCCCAGGTGTTAGATATAGGCTGGATGTGAGCTTCCCCAGGTGTTATGTATGGGCTGGATGTAAGCTTCCCCAGGTGTTATGTGCAGGCTGGATGTAAGCTTACCCAGGTGTTATGTACGGGCAGGATGTCTGCTTCCTTGGATATACAGTAAGCTTCCCCAGGTGTTAGGTATAGGCTGGATGTGAGCTTCCCCAGGTGTTATGTATGGGCTGGATGTAAGCTTCCCCAGGTGTTATGTGCAGGCTGGATGTAAGCTTACCCAGGTGTTATGTACGGGCAGGATGTAAGCTTATCCCGTACCATCGTTTATGGTATAAAACATAGACTGACTCATGATAGACACATGGTTGACCACTAATGGTCGACAGTCACAAGGTCGACAGGGTCAAAAGGTTTACAGGGTCTAAAGGTCGACATGAAAAGAGTTGACATGGTCAAAAGGTTTTTTGTTTTTTTTCCCCAAAATATATTTATTGGATTTTCTGTAGATACAGAGGAGTAGGAAAATATCAACATATCACAACAATGGCAATATGGTCATAAAGACAATATCAGTACAAGAAAAAAGACTTTGCTGTCATTCCGACAGCAAAGTCGGAATGACAAATGATACTCAGAATGTATGGAAACATATCCAGTTAAAAATAACATAAATTACATTTGTAATCAACAATAAAAGAGTATATAAATCATAAATGCTTAGTCTTCTATTTCTTCCTCTGTATCGACAATCAGAGCCGGCCCTAGCCTAAATGACGCCCTAGGCAAGACCCCCTAGCACCACCACTAGTTCCGCCTCTGACCCTGCTCTGCTTTACCAGCACCACCAACCCTCATCATAGCAGTCATCATTTTTGTGCCCCTACCCACAATATTTTAGATAGAAACACTGCATACATTCGGTGCGCAGCCCAAACAGGGGTGTGTTCTTGCTGGGAAGGGGCATAGCCACACAATAGTACCCCAATTCAAATTATGCCACACAGTAGTGCAACTTTATTCACATTATATCATGCGATGGTGTCCCTTATTCACGTTACATCACACAGTAGTACCACTTAACCTTATGTACATTACTCCTCACATTATTCACATTATACCCTTAGAAAAAAATCCTGAGAAAATATTGTATTTTAAGCACCTCCATGGCCACACTGCAACCTAGCACAAAGCAGTGTGTGCTGGGCAGAGGAGAAGAGCTGCAGCTGCTGCTGTCACTTAAGGGGAGGGGCCCCGGGGCCCCCACTGGGCCCTTCCATCAGACTTTGGCCTGGGTAATTTGAACCCCCTTCCCCTTTCTCTCGGCACCCCTGATAATACCACACAGTAATGCCCCTTACACATTATGCCAACCTTTATTAATGCCCTTCATACACATAATGACACACATAATGCCCCTTACACATATGTTGCACATTATTAATGCCCTTATACACATGACACACATAATACCCATTACACATATGTTGCACATTATTAATGCCCTTATATACATGACACACATAATGCATGTTACACATATGTCGCACATTATTAATGCATTTATACATGACACACATAATGCCCCTTACACATATGTTGCACATTATTAATGCCCTTATACACAGGACACACATAATGCCTGTTACACTTATGTCGCACATTATTAATGCATTTATACATGACACACAAAATGCCCCTTACACATATGCCAAACACTATTGCACAACCAACCCACAACCAACCCACCCACAGACAGCACTCGCACAGCCGCTAACACTGTGACCTCTGCCTCGGCTTGGATACAGATTTCATCATACATCTTGCCTCAATAGGCCATGCAGCTTCTGGCCAGTTCTGCTAACGTTGGGTGCCTTTTTTGCACAAAATTGGTCTTATTTGCATTGTAATGACCAGCACACGCAAGGAGCTTCCAATGATTAAAACGACTCCGGAGATGACGTCATCATTAATCGACTCTGCCCCTCCGGGAGGAGAGAACACTGATTGCTGACGGCTACTGCGGTGAACATGCAGGTTGATGTAAGTATATATTTTATTGTCCGCCGCCGTGCGGTTATTCATGTCTGTATTTCTGATACATGTGGTCATGACCAAGATGTCAGTGGGCATCGAAACGTCGACCGTATACATGTACCTGTAATTCTTATGGAAACCTTATTGCACAAAAAAAAAATTAACAAGTCCCCTGGAGTGACGCAGCCTTTTTTCTAGCAAAGTGTGTATCCTTTCTGAGGGCACCAGGGGCAAGCTGTACTTTATATAGTGGAGTGCCGAATCTTCACAGAACTGTATATATATATATATATATACATATATATATATACACATAGATAGATTGATAGATACATACATACATACATACATACATACATAGATGCATAGATCGCCATTCCCAGGTTGGGGTGCAGTGACCTGTGACCACATGCTCTAATACAGTATATACAAATACAGGGGCTCAACACTCACCATAATGTACTAACTCACCTTAATATACAAATAATCAAATAAATAATGGGGTTTTAGTTCATGAATTGATCAATGCATTTAAGCTTGCAGCCCATCTGCAAGTCTAACACTAACAATTGGTCTCTAAAGAGCCCGGCAACTACTGACACATCATAGCTAAAGTGGACATGTGTTTTTTCTGGTTTAAAGCTCACCTGCCAACTACCTTAAGGCTTTTAAAGATGAGGCAGTCACCTAGCACAACACCTGACTAATGGTGCCCACACACGCACCGATTTCAGTGCGATGCTGTGCGATTTAAGCACATTTTTTCACAGGCTTTTTCTGACCTTTATTTTGTTCGAGTTCACATGTTTTAAACCTGCAATAAAGTTGTTGATAACAATTTGTATGTAATTATTTCCCCCCCCAAAAAAAAACATCGTATAGCATCGGCTCGTATGCCTGTATAATGCTGAGCCCGATGCTATGCGATAATGTCCAAAAAAGTACCTGCTGCACATACTTTTTTGGACATCTAAAATCGGCCCCCTGGAACGCGCATAGCACAGCATCGCGTCGCACACGCCGCACGAATACACCCCGATAATTGTACGCACGATGCGTTTTGTACTTTAAAAGTACAAAACGCATTCTAAAATCGATGCGTGTGTGGGCTGCATTAGAATTAAAGGGGCAACTGTCACAGGCTTCGGATAAATTAGCTTATCTGGGGTGCATGCGAAAGCTATGATCACAGTAACAAAGGTTAATTCGAAATGAACCCACATGCAGAGTACCACTGCACTTGCCATTCCTACGAATGGTGTGCAAACAGCAATCGCCATTCCCAGTTTGGGGTGTAGTGGCCTGTGACCACATGCTCTAATAAATACAAATACAAGGGCTCAACACTCACCATAATGCTGTTTGCATTCCATTCATAGGAATGGTGAGTGCAGTGGCACTCTGTATCTATATATGTGGGTTAATTTCTAATTAACCTTTGTTACTGTGATCATCCAGCATAGTCATCCAGCTACCTCGGTGCAACCTTTTGCACTAAAACAATATTGTGAGGTGCGAGGTGTTCAGAATAGACTGGAAATGAGTAGAAATGAATGTCATTGAGGTTAATAAAAGCGTAGGAGCAAAATAATAAACCAAAATTCTGTGATTTTAGCAGTTTTTATGCTTTAAAAAAAAAAATTCAAAACCCGAAACACGAAACATGAAAATGGTGGTGTTTTGGAACAGATCCAGATTCAAAACACTACCCGAGATACAGACCCAAAACACGTTTCCTGAAACACGAAAAGTGCCCAGTGCACTTTTGACTGGCCGTCGGTCTACAAACCGAGATTGGCTGGCAGCTGGTGCCAATTTCTAAATCGTACTGCACCAGTCTCCGCCTCCATCCCAGCGCAGAGAGAAGTGTGGGGTTGGGGGGGCGGGGGTTGAAAGGCGCAAGGGACATAAGATAGTGGAGTATGAGGCACAGGGGAGGTGAGATAGGTGAGTTAAATGGGGGGGGGGGGGGGGGTTTGAAACAGAGGCTAAAGAGGGATCAAATTTCACTACCCAACTGCTAAATTCCCACTTTGAGCTTAGCTCAGACCTATAATTTCTACCAAAGTGGTTCTACCAAGTATTAATCGAATGGGTGAAAGGGGGGCAGGGGAGTAGTTACGGGGCATTTGCGTCGGGGAGGGGTTTGAATATAAATACAATAATGTGTTTTCAATTATTCTTTGTTCCTAAATAATTTTGACAAATGGTTGGATTCATATTTTTAGGCACATAATTGAGTACTTTGTGGTGATTAGTGCAAGTACATTTCAATAAACTCTATCATACTGTGTTGACACTTGGTAAGACACAAGGTTGGTGAATACCTCCTATAAAGATTCCTGACTGGCCAGCCCTCATTGTAGTCTAAATATGTGTGTGTGTTATATTATGGAGCAGGGGCAGATCTAAACCTCACAACTTCCTTTCCATTCTGAATTTGTTCCATTATATTATATGGAATTGGGAACATTGCTATTCGTAGTTTACTTATTATTTATGTCCATAAAAAAGAAAGTCAAAACTATAACAGTTATATAAAAAGCCAAGTAAAAGTGCTGCAAACAGTAATGTTACTGCTGTTTGGTACCGGTAACAGTGTCATTGATAATGCTTACTGTATTTCTGTTCTGCGATAGAAACAAACTCACGCCCCCCCTTCCCCAACCGAACGGCCGCATTTGCATGCGAATGGATGTGTACACTCACAAATCAATACGCATGTGTGTGTGTGTGTGTGTATGGGGGGGAAATAATTTGATGGTTGGCAACCATTGAATGATTGTTCCTCAATTTGCAAATAAAAGTCAGTCTATGCTGACTTATTTACGAGCGCCTGGCCAAAGACAGACACAGGACGTCAGCCGCCTGCCTCGATCAGGCATCCGCCCACCTGCGTCCCCAGGGGAAGGCCCATGGTTTTCATGAGTATGCCCATAAAATGATGGGAGTTTCCCTGCTCCGGGCTGGTGTCCACCCCCCGTCGACCCCCTCCCCTACCAATGCAAGTGCCTGGGCGAGTGTGATACTCGCCGAAGGCATGCGCACAGCGGCCCTGCGCATGTGTATATTCACATATATGTAGAGCCACAACATCAGTCCCCGGACCGAATTCGGCTTTTTACGAGCCAACATGAATAGTCCCCAAAGTGTGGAAGATTTGCACATGCGTACGTCATCTATTACCGATATCCCCTCTGCTCGTTGTCACCATAAGAGGAGGTGACACCAAAAATAGCAGAGCAGCTCTGCTATTTTGTTGTCACCCCCTTGGATGGTGTCACCCTGTGCAGCCCGCTCAGCCTCTGGTGACATCACTGGACGATGTATATCGTCATCAGGGCGCGCACAAGTATCTGAAAGCGGCCAATATAGTTATCTTAATTATCAGTATAATAACTTATTTTTAAACACTTTTGCATGAGTCCTAGATGGTTTCTTTAATACCACACTGTTTTATTAGTGAGGGAAATGAAGGGCCATTTTCTATAACTACAGCCTGAGCATGGTAGGACTATTAATAGTTTGATGTAAGAGAAATGAAACCACTGGCTTTGGATGGAGCAGCAAGCACGGATGTTCAGCGGCTCAGTTTGGCCTCATTAAGGCCTCATGAAACACTGAACAAGCAGCAGGGATTTGCAGAATACATCAAGCCAAGAAGACATGAAACAAGACATTCAACACTTACCAAAAAGACAGGGAGCAAAGCAATGAATGAGGAGCACAAATTAAAAAGGGCAGTAAAACAGCTTAATTGCAGACTTACTGTAAAGTCTTTTAATTATGTAGTTTCTCTGCAGCGACAGAATTGTTTGCTAAAAACTGATTTACAGCTTTTCTTAATAAATCTCAGCATAAATGTGAAATAAAATGGTGTAAAATATATTGTACAGGGGAAATGACATGGGGAAAACATTTGGAAAATGTCATTGTTGAAGCAGATTTTTCCATTAGATAAGACAACACGTATGCTGCATACACACAATTTTATTCCAACCACACATCAGCTTATCTGTTGTAATATCCTCCCCCCCCCCCCAAATGAAAAACAAATCTGCCTGGACAGTCTTTATTCTCTAAAGGTGGCGCAATCCGGTCAGGTCAGGCAGAAAATGAGAATACGATATAACAGGCCGTGATGCAGATCATACGTAAACAATCAGGATGAGAACAAACCGAGTTAGAATCAGAATGTCCAAACAGTAAAGCACCGAAAAAACAGTGGCTCACACAAACTATTGCTCAGACACCAGAGAAAAATCTGAGTTGTTATATATATATATATATATATATATATATATATATATATATATATAGAACAAAAGTGGTATAGACTTTCGTTTGCGCTGGTTGTTATAGCAGCACTCTATAAATCCTCCCTGTTAGTGGAGGATGGAATAGATAGATAGAAGAAAAAGATATAGGGTGCGCTTGATGTGATCCACCACCTCAATCAACAATTAAATGGTAGACCATACAATTAAAATCAGTAAAATTTATTAGATCAAAACAGACACGGATTCCATAATCCAATTCTCCCAAAAATGATACCCGATGCGTTTCGTCATAAATGACTTAATCAGGGGTTATGTTCTCTAAACCATTTGAAGTATGTTTAAAGATTTCTTGATAGTGTTAAAGATTATGTAAAAGAACTCTTTTCCCACAGGATAAGAGCATCTCAAGTAGGATTAAAGGATGATATTTCCACTAGGTATAGTGCATTAACCTGGATCAATTATCTAGCTCCTGTGCTTCCAGTGTCTGAATACCATTCGGGCATACATGTATGCTGTTTTGACAAAAGCCTGAATAAAGGCTGAAACGCTAACCTGCAAAGGCAAGCGTCAGTCCTGTTTATCCACATCAGGATTTCCTCTTTAGGATATAGCTTCAATAACCCAATGTGTTTCGTCTTGAGGAAGACTTCATCAGGGGTTTTACACAGAAGTTGGAAATCAATCACAAATATGTGGAAACATGTGTCCTTTAAAATGAATATTTTTCTCAAGATCTAAACTTTGGTATGATGTCGCAACCTTCAAGTAAAGGTAAGTTTTGGCTAGGTGATGTGTCTACATCAGCTTCCAGGTAATGGATGTTTAATTCCTAATGCCGGATGTATACAAAAATTAGAAAAACGGGATAAAAAGGTTGCTTGTAGTCAACCTTAGGATAGGGTTCACAACCCAATGTTATTCGAATCAGGACAGGATAAAAAAAAAACAATACGGGGAAATATCTGGTGGGCAGTGACACGCAAGTAGTCCTGGTAGCCAGCCATAAATATGCGTGACGTGTCAGTACCTTTATAGGGCTTATGCATGACTATGTTTTGATGACAATCACAATATCAACAGTCATTACCTAGATACCATTATGTCCACAGTTAACTAGTACATCATATCGGCATTCAATTTTCAGTCTAACGCTGGCCATACGACAGACCAATTTACATCCAACCATCAAACTAGATAGTTGGATGGAATAAAAATCGAGTACTGGGTGGGAGCAAATGTAAGCCCCGGGTGGGAGGAAAAAAACAGGTCCAGTGAAAATTGGGACAGTTGGTAGGTTGGCTGACTAGTTGGTGAAGCTACGGTTGCATGGACCAATATAAACCTGTCACCCTGCTGTAACATTATGTGACCCACGGCTGTAGAATCCAAGCAGATTTTTTTCATCTTTTTTAACTTTTACGCAAGAAGCTCTACATCAGTCTGACTGATCTGTATACGCTTGCCCAAAAATGCTGCTCAACCGGTGTTTTATTTGAAAAAGTGCAATTTTAGCACTTTGCAGGAATGGTATTTTGTGTTTAATAGAAATGTATCTTGATATATTTTCGTGCTGTAACTGCCGAGTTTGGCTGATGGTGTATTGATTTGTACATGTGTGTTCTACAGTGTTATTCAAGTCTGTTTGACCAAACTCTGCCATGTTTCGCAAATTACCAAGATGCATTATACATCCGAGAATGCAATTTTGAATGAACTCGAATGATAGTAAATCTACCTAATAGAATCAGGCATAGCATGCACACAGACATCACTAGTATGTACAGATTAATCTATTTGAGTACGGACCACACTCTCTCGAAGAAATCAAGATTTCTATGTAGCAACTATGTGGTAACCATATTATCAAACTGAACTTTTACATTTCGTGGGACGTACAACAGAGGTAGCACTTTTGCCTGTGGAGTTACCTGAGGAGAAGAACTAAAATATATGTATTAGATGGAACTAGCAGGGTTAGTCTGGAGGACCGTTTGCATTACGCCTCCGTTTATTTTAAATTTACAGAATATTCTTTACCATGTTTTATTTCACAGTTATAGATACAGCAAATTACAAAATGGCATTTACCATGTAGTAAGTGATACTGGAGCAGTGTAGGACTGGCCAAACTCCGGCTAGGCCACAAAGCCTGTGGTGGGGGGGGCACCTCCAATTATACAGATCAGGTTCCACACTCTGGACTTTAATTATACATTATACATATGATACATTATACTACACAGGACTATGGTGTATCTCCTACAATGCATTGCTGTGATTAATCAGATACATTGTCATGCATGCACTAGCAGTATTTACTATATATTATTATTTAATCTCTATTGGTTAGCCAAATTTATGTGGCAGCTGGCCACACCCCTAAAGTGGGCCCCTATAACTTTTTTCCCGGTGGGACCTTCTTTCACCAATCCAACACTGGACTGGAGTGTGTCCCAACACTATCCTAACACTCACCCTTACTACCAGACAGTGGGCCAGATGCACAAAGCTGCAAAAGTGATCAAATGGAGTGTGATAAACAACCAATCAGCTCCTGCCTGACATTTTTCAAACACAGTCTGTGACATGGCAGGTAGGAGCTGATTGGCTGGCTGTTTATTATGCTCCATTTAATCACTTTTTGAAACTTAGCGCATCTGACCCAATTTCCTCACTTCACTTTCTCTTCTTTTTTTTTCTTCTTTCCCTTTCTATAAATAGAATGAAAACAATGGGCTGATGTGCCGATTGCAAAATGTGAACATACTTTTTTGTTCTTATGTGCTTTAGAAAAATAAAGTGAGCTTATTTGATAATCCTATGGAATAGTGTGGAATTTTACAAATGTAATAACTCGAGCTATGTAAAACATTACTGAAAGATGCTTACTTTCCCCAAACTACTTTATTTATTGCTGGTTTTTCCACTTACTATGCAGCAGATTTAATAACATTATTTTTACTATAATAATGTGAAACAGGTGTTTTACTGCCTAAAAAAATAGTCTCCCATCAATAACAATTAGTTTGAACCAACTTAAGCAATGCTGTGATTCGGCATGGAAGGGTTAATGTACAATCCCAGGTAGAAATCCCAGATGGTCACCACCACAAGGTCCCCAATTGGTTATAGTCTGTATCCTCCCCTTCAGTCAACACATTTCAAGTAAACAAGTTTTTGTCATGTATTTGTTCATTGGGATTTATATCCTAATCGAAAGTCTCAGTATCGGTTTTTACACTTACATGATCAGTAATTACATCAACACTTTTTTAAGCAAACCCTATTCTTTGGTTTAATAGACAAATTTGGCACATCCTCCAACAATATTTTTGTCTTAGAGCCCACCATCTCCTACACCTCCACTTTTTTACAGAATTCTGAATTCAGGATGACATGGCTTCCTACCTTTTCACTATCTGTCAGGTGGATGGATTAGTTCCTTATATCATCTGGAAAAATGGTTGAAGACATTCCCTTTTGAAAGCCATTTTTCAGAACCACTGTGAACCATATTTAGGATGGATTGGGTGGAAATCAAATTTAAGAAGAACAAGTGAGTCCTTTTTTGATTTTTAAAAGAGCTCTAAAGGAATATTGTCTCTTTCTTTAAATAACAGGATTCAAGCCACACTCCCATTTTGCTGCTGTAGGGGCATGGCCAGCACTCTGTGAACTGCTGGCCATGCCCCCAGCCCAGCTGTCTCCCTGAATAGACGTTGCATGCATTGGGAGTATGGGCACAGTGTCTATTCACAACTGCTCTGCTCAGCAGTGACAAACAGGGGGGACTCATTCCTGACCCCCCTCCCCCACAGGACACCGGCAGCAACAGGTGGGGAAAATAACAGGTCCAGTGAAAATTGGGATAGTTTGTATGTATGCACAATGTATTAAAAAATAATTTGTTTTAATTGAAAGTTTAAGATTTTGGGTTGTTTTTTTTTTAAAGAAAGTCATGAAAGACTTTCTAATTTCTAAGGAGAATGGGAGTTACAGTAAAATCATACTTTGGATTTTTAGGTAATTTTGAGGACCAATTGATTTGGTTTAAAATATACATGAAAATTTTCAAAGATTAATACAATTGTTGAAAAAAAATTTGCTGAATTGTCAGTTCATTATTCAAAAGGAAATTTACTAAAGGAAATGTGTAAAAAATAGGTGTAAAAATAGGTGTATTTGTATCCAGAAATACACTTATTTTTGACATTTACTATCCCGAAAATACGGCAATTCGTATTGATGTGCTATCAATACGAATTGCCGTATTTTCGGGATAATAAATGTCAAAAATAAGTGTATTTCTGGATACAAATACACCTATTTTTACACCTATTTTTTACACATTTCCTTTAGTAAATTTCCCCCTTCATATCACTTTTTTCCAGAATGGATATTGAGTTTTTCAAATTGATTTGCGAGACAGTGGAGACAAAAAGATATTAGTAGTACTAGATGAAGGCTAAGCTATTATTATAAGCAAATTTGATGGCAAAAAAATGTACCAGTTGAACAATAATATACAAAAGGCAAGGTGCCCAATCTGCTTAGAAACCAAATTTGTAACTTGGGTTACTATTTAAACGCCTTATTTTAATATTGCTGTTTAACCATTGGACATGAGGGTGATGTACTAATGAGAAGCATACATTTAGTAATGACTATAGCAAACAACTTTTTTTTTTTGCATTGCTTTTATATGTTCCTACAGTGAGGGGACAGTAGAACAAGCAGGCTGGAACATGGTCTGTAGCACTGTAGATACACTGGTTGATTGTACTGCAATTCAATAATACAGGTTGAGTATCCCAAATCCGAATATCCAAAAACTGAAATAAAAAAAAGTGCTTTTTCAGAATATTTTGGGGGGTTTGTTTGTTCCCCCCCTCCCCCGCACCTTTGTTTATACTTACCACGTCCCCAGGCATCCGCGGCGGGCCTCAGGATCCTCTTCAGTGGCATCTCTGGTCCTAGGAGTGCATTGCGCAAGTGCGTGGGCATGCCGGTGACATCACTGGCGCACCTGCAAACTCACGCAATGCACCCCTGGGACAGCTGAAGAGGATCCTGAAGGCCACCGTGGATGCCAGGGGACACCGTGGACACCGGTGGACCACCAGGGGACCAGGAAAGTATGTTAAAAAAATATTCCAAAAACCGGAAAAATCCCTTATCCGAAATGCTCGTGGTCCCGAGCATTTCAGATAAGGGATACTCAACCTGTAATAATAAAAAAAGGATAACTGTGCCTAGGTTATTATATTAAGCAATACTTTACAAAATTTGGAAATTAGCAGTCACCTTAAGTTAAGCATTGGCGGCATCAGAGCTAGGGCTACAGCGCACTTGAGACACCAGTGTATCTAAGGAACTATGACCTAATTTTGAGTTGGGAATAAAGTAAGAAAGGGCAAGTAACAGTGCATCTTGGCAACACCATTCTGTTCTACAGGTAAAGCAGAATTAAATGTGCAGATATTTACATCTAAATTACAGTATAACAATTAAGCTGTCCAGCATTTGTAGGCTACTTTCAAAAGCAGCCAGTATTTATCCTGTATGCAAAACAATAAATGTATTTGCACCCTCAGTGCTACATGGTTTGTCCAGGTTTAAACTGACTTGCTCTTTTTTTTGCTTTATAGGGTAGGGAGCTCTAGACTGTACATTCTAGCTGCTTGTAACGAGAGGTTCTACATTGCTGAGATTATAGTAAGGGATGCAGGTGCACTCATTACTACTCGAAATGTACATATATATTACAAATTAAATATCGTATATAAGGGGTTGTAAGCATAAATTTGGCCAACTTTATGGGCCTGTCCACCAATATCAAGGTCACCTCATCGGGCAAGTCCATAACACTCTAGGGTTTCACAATTGGGACCCATGGCGCTTCCAAACCAGCCTAGCCAAAAAAAGGACGCAAGTATGGTCAAATTACAAATCTAAATGACAATATAACAATTTAGCTGTCCAGCTTTTGTGAGCTACATGCAAAAACAGCTAATTTTTACCCTGCATGCAAAATAATAAATGTAGTGTGCTCTTACTGAGTACTGTGGGCCTGATTCAGACCCAATCATTGGGCTGTGAATTCGCAGCCCCTGCGATTATCGAAGATCCTCACATGCGCATGGTACACGCCTTCCCTGGCTGTTCACAAGATGATTGACAGCCAGCAGCCATTTGTGGTCGGGACACTGGCTTTTTCTAAAAGTGCCACGGAAAATGCAGGCCGCCTCCAGTCGTTGGAAGAAAGGGCCACTGACGTCAACAAATGTTTTTAAGAAAGGATTAAAACAAGTTCTGGAAAAACACAGTAACAGTATTTTTATAATCTGTAACAAGATAAGACAAGATACCCTCCCCTAGCCAATGACTCCTTTCCTCAAAATCAAATTTTGTGGCTAGTTCTCTGTTGCTTAGTCATGGTTGGATTCATTGCGAAAAACATTCATGATCAAAAGGTGGAGAGTTGTGTTTTATTGGAAGAGAATTGCTATGACAAATAATACTGCTCACATTCGAACCTGGCATGTATCTACCTCTAAGGAAGAAGTGGTAATATACAGTGTGTCTAGATATATCAGACCTGGGCAGCTCTCAAAGCCTTTTTTTACTGTTTATAAATACATACCATATATACTCGAGTATAAGCCCACTTTTTCAGAACATTTTTTATGCTGAAAAAGCCCCCCTCGGCTTATACTCGAGTGAGGGTCCCACTTGAGTCAATAAGTTTTCCCAGTTTTTTTGTTGTGAAATTAGGTGCCTCGGCTTACATTCCAGAATATATGGTATATCCTTCAGGGGATGAGTCTCAAGGATTGTCTTTCTAATAGAATGATAGGAGCTAGTTTGATTGAAAGCCCAGAATTCTTTGAATCTAAGATAACATTCAACTACTGTAGTTCAGGATCTACTGTATACTGTAAATTTAAGAGTGACCTTGATCTTCAAGGCATTCACTCCAATGGTACCACTTCATATGAGATGAAGAAGCAGTTGAATAGTATTTACAGTGTGCAGTTTCGATAACAAAATGTTTTTTTAATCCTACGCTCTACGAGCATTAAACTGGATATAGAGGCAATATTCCAAAGGTGGGTGATGGCAGCCTTAGTGATAGCTAGAATGTGACTCAGAAGATAGCTCTCCCCTTCGAAAGTTTACCCTGTTAAAAGTGGAACAAAGCAGTGAGTGGTATAGACACATTATCGATCATGGTAAATGCCTCAGACCGCTGGATACAAGGGCACAACCAAAATATATGAAAGATATCACCCACACCCCCACAATTCCTCTAGAAATATTTGTAGACAAAGGGACAGATTTTATGACGCCTGTCCAAAGTGATAGCCTTTATCGTTATAGCATACATGTACAGTAAAATATCCTCTTTCACAATAACACATAATAAAATTTATAATTTCAACCTTGAAATTATCCTCCATAAGTTGGAGTAACTAATTTACAACAGATCTATAACTAAATATTTATTTGACAAAGCCTCTGTAGTATTCCATAAACCAAAGGGCATCACCATGTTTTCATTTGAGCCACTGAATGGTTTATTTATTTCCCAAATTTATATTTAATTGTAATCAATTTGAAGGTCTAGATCAGATGTGGCCAAACCTGTCCACAAAATCTACTAACAGTTCACGTTTTTCAGGCAACCTTTGGATCTAGTAGGAATGAATGCACCATGTTTGTAAATATGACAGTTAGTAATGATGACTACAACGTGGACTGTTGATAGATCTTGGGACTGGTTTGGCCACCTCTGGTCTAGATTATTGAACACTTTGAACTATATGGAAAGGGAAAATTAATTTTAAACATCTTTATTGAGGTATCTATAAAGTTTCTGTTCTTGGGGTATTAAGCCCTCATCTGTTTGATGTACAGTAGTTGAACAGAATGACCCAGAACCATCTGCTTCAGCATTCAAAGTGGGTCTGTTATAATTTGTGCTGGGCTAGGATCCATGTTAATATTTGAAATAGTTTTGTCTGTCTGTTGATATCCACTAATGTCCTGGATAGCATGATATTCAACCAATGTTTGCCTAATGACCAAGCTGTCATGATCTTCAACCAATGCTAGCCTAATGACCAAGCTATTATGATCTTCAACCAATGCTAGCCTAATGACCAAGCTAGCATGATTTTAAACCAGTGCTAGCCTAATGATCAAGCCAGCATGTACTTCACCTCTTGCCAGCCTAATGGTGAAATTAGCATGTTCTTTACCTATTGCTAGTCTATTAACCAATAAATACAAGTAGCGCAGAACACATGGACTTGAGTGCAGACGGTCACTTATCCCTCATGGAATAGGCACATCCACCCCAGAACCTAATATGTATATGGCTGTACCTGGTACAGCCATATACTCGGAAAAGGATTGACTCAATTTCAAGTGAAACATTTTGTATGTGCTGCTTGGATATGATCATTATTTGAAATATATATTCAAACAGAACATAGCTATCCTGGCTAAGTATTAAGCACAGCCTCACAAATACATTCATAAACTAAGCAAGAAACATTTTGTTCGATATTTTCACAGAAGCCATATTTTACAACTGTAGCCCAGCACTAACCTTACACAATGTGTTGAGAACCCTGCCATACATTTGCCACCTTTAATAATTAGAAAATGCCACTTCTGCTGTTGGTGTCATGTTTTGTTCCCAAACAATAAAACACCTCTTAACGGTCACACAGTTCAGTGAAAATCCTACTTTCCTGGACAAATAAGAGATTTTGACCTCTGACCCTTGCTTTACATAAGAATTAACATCAGTATTCAGGAGCGACGGCAATAGCGACTGGGAGTTTGTAAATGGCAGCTCCTGATTTAAAACCTTTTTTTTTTTTTTAAGAACCCAAAAGAAAAGAGGGGAACTCGGATCTCATCTGCATTACAGATCAGGCCTCTTTCAGAGAATCAATCATCCATAATTCATTACATGTTTCCTGCAGGGCCTAGAGACAGGAGTGATCCTAGCAACAGGACCATAGCAACAGCAGCTAATCCCAACCAATCCACTCGCCAGCTCTTGGATTGTAGTTAGCCAATGTAGCCGTAGACAGTCGGCTCTGAAATGTAGTAAATGCACTCGTAATGCTGACATGCACCCAATTTGCACTAATCTTCTGTTAGATTTCTCTGTAAGAATTAACATAGTGTTTGCAAAATAAGATGGGAAAAAAACAAGAGCAATCTTTTTCTTATGCTGGTCTATTGACGCAGTGCGATGTTTTTAGATGAAAGAAAATAAGTAGGAAAATGAGGATTTGATACCTATTAATTATAGAAAGAAGAGAAATATTTTCACTCTCCTTGACACAGATACAAGATAATCAAGGGAGGCATATCTAAGCTAATTGTGGTTTTGGAATGTGCTTTGTTCACACACTAGTTTCAGTTGTATATTAGCATTAATTTATAGGTTAGTGTGAATGAGACCTTGCCTATACAGGCTATGTCTGATTTATATATATATATATATATATATATATATATATATATACAGTATATATATATATATATATATATATATATATATATATATATAGAACCACAAAGAGCCTGCACTCGCACAGATATAGACTAGGCGACAGTGGGGTGTTCTTTAAGGACCACAGGCGTACCTGTGTCCATACATAAACCAAAAAAAAACACCAATAGGTGGTAAAGAACACTCGCCACAAAAACAACAGAAAATGCTCCTAGTTGTTTTTAGATGAAAAAGAAAAAACTTTTTTGTATAATATAACCTGTTTCACAGTTCCGTTTTCTCCAACAGGATCAATACCCAAAAACGTTTTTGGCTTCCCTTCACCTGGGTATTGATCCTGTTGGCTTTTGATATCACCACAGCATTGCTGACCCTTTCTTATTCCTTGACAAAGGTCACTGTGGATGACCGAAACGTTGGAGAAAACGGAACTCCGTCTACCCAAGGATATTAGAAGAGGTAACCGTCCTCTGGCACTCCTTAGATGTGAGACGGAGTGGATACAAAGATTGGGGACGTTGGCACCGCGTGGACTCAACGAGTCTGTGGGTTTACATGTATTTTTATGAATTGGTAGTTCCATACATTTTTTATCCTTTGTGGAGTATCTACATATGTGGTCATTTTATGATTGTGAGTAGTCATAGTGCTGGACGCTCACCCCTTAGATTGGGCTGTATATCATTACCATTTGCTCCATTGCGGGCTATTTATTGTGGTGACGTGAGGTAGTATATGCTCGTATGGTATTTTCTATCAGACGTATTGTATATTGTATAGTGTACTTTTTTCTATTAGATGTGGAATTTTTATATGTGGATCGCTGATACAGTAAATGGTGTCAATGATTGCATTTTTTGTATATTTGTTTCCATGGTAACGACGCATCCCCGGCAGTGTGGAGGGACGCACGGACGCGCGTCTATGACGTCATCCCACTGTGACCGGCTGGAGGCGCGGGAACCGTGGTATCACGCTGGGTCTGGTATGTATATAAACTCTGTGTATGTTTGTAATCATTTATATGTCCTGATGAAGAAGCGCTATTATTAAAAGCTTCGAAACGTCGCAAAGCAAAGAAATCTGACCCCTTGAGTTATTTATTCATCAGAGTGCCGCCTACTACAGATGTATATGTTGGACCCCTGAATAGGGATTCCTTTGGAGGGCACCTACCATTCGAGTGAGGCAAGGAGTGCTGTTCCGTCTGGCTGTATATATATATATATATATATATATTACAATATCTCTAGAATTTGCGCTGAATATGTGTGGTCGCTATTAATACTAAGTCTCCTACTAGAGAGACCAACGAAACCAATGCCACAAACAATAGTGTTAACAAGCAACAAAATGATAATAGTCCTTCCCCTAATTTATACAACCATGATCCACCAAGGGGTACTTGTTATGATACATATTGGAGAATATTACTGTTCCAAAATTCAACAATACGCTTGTTTTATAGCATTGTTTTAATAAATGTTATTTCTGATGAAAACTTGGTGGATCATAGTTGTATAAATTAGGGGAAGGACTATTATCATTTGGGCGCTTGTTAACACTATTGTTTGTGATATATATATATATATATATATTATATATATATATATGAAAGGGGGGGTTTGTCCAGAGTGCGCTCCAGTAGTACCACCTAGCCAGTAAGGGTATAGAGTCCCAAATTTGTGTGATCCTGCCGTCACTTATATCCAAACGGAGTGTTCGTAAACTTCAAAATAACACCGAAGACTTCGAATTTAAAAGGTAGTTCTTTATTAGAAGCCCAACGCGTTTCGTCTACACGACTTCATCAGGGGCAAAGGCTAAAAGTGGTACAGAGAAAGGGAATGTTGGCAAACATTCAACACAATATGGAATCTAGATCATTAATTTTACATGATTTGTACATACCATGGCCTGGTATGGCCAGAAATCCAGACAGAAGTAAACAAATGGAAGTATCCCTTTACATATACAGTTAAAATCTGCAATAATGTAATTAAATATCGAATTAATAAATTATTAAAAATAATTTAATATGTAAAAAATAATTTAAAAATAATTTAAACATAATTTAAACAAGGGGGAAACAACATAGAGGAGCAAGCAATAAAAGATGAAACTGAAAGAACACATACCGGTATTGGTAGGTATGGGAACTAAGCTCCAAAAGGTATAAATCTCCAAAAATAGCTCCTTGAGAGGAGATATAGAACCTACAGATAGTAAATATTAGTGGGTTAGTCCAAACAAAGGGGGAGACAACCCAGTTTATACATGAGCTCTCGGAGTCTAGAGGTACATACCAAAGGGGTGGAATCCAAGGTGTAAGACTGGAGGGAATGTCTTCCTCTCTCACAGCCAGCCAGATAAAAGCAAATATAATATGATCCTAAGATAGTAATCCATGAATAATAAATAATTAGCCTTAGAGGCATATTCCAAATTCTTACAGAGAATTAAAGGGGATAGTATGTGAATTAATAGACGTAAAACGTCATCCAAAAAAGGACAATATATATGAAATCCATAACAATAAAGTATTGCCATATAAATAAGCATCTGGTAGGGCAATATAAATAAAAATAAAATCCATACAATAAAGTTCTGCCATATAAATAAACATATAGTGGTTTTTTAGTACATGCTCCATGGGAATAGTAGATGAAAAAACACAGGTTCCCATAATAGGGCTTCAGATTTTATAGCTAGACTAAAGGAGTCCAGAATAAATTCATACTATAATGAAAAAACACAGGTTCCCATAATAGGGCTTCAGATTTTATAGCTAGACTAAAGGAGTCCAGAATAAATTCATACTATAATAGGGGCATCAGTAATAAATTACATTAACAGTTTAAAATTCAGAGGGTGAGTATAAGCAAATATACATAGGAAACATATTCAGAAATGGACATGTACACTCAAAATGTTAACACTCACCGCAGCAAGCGAATATAGGTGCTTACTCCACTGCAGACCAGGATGGACTGAGTGGACATATGCAGCCTTTTTATAGGGGGAGGGTTAGAACCCTATTTCCGGTTTGGGAATTCTCCCAATGGGACTTAATAACGAAAATGCAGGCACAATAAGCCTACCAAATAGACAGGGACCTACAGTGATATAAAGGGTATTAATAAGAAATAAACGGGAGCTGAGGTGGGAGCAGAATAAGTTTAATAGACAAGAACGCACTTTTGGAACGCATAGCTAACCTGTATGCGTTCCACCGGTCAATGCCGGATGCGGAAGTGAAGTGTTCTGAATAGTAGCCGAATGGACGAATGGAACGCAGAACCTTACCGTCTGCGTTCCGATCAGGGGACAGACCAGGAGGGCCGGACAAGAGATATCAGCATCACCGCTGGATCGAAGGAGGGACGCTGGTAATAGACGCACCATAACCTGTTAGCCGATACCCGGAAGTGCCGGCATCGTCACATCCGGTCACGGTGGAACGCAGACTACCATTGTCTGCGTTCCAACAACAAGGAAATATTCTCTTTAAAGATATATATATACAGCGCAGGCATTGTAGTCCGCGCTAGCGTTCCTAATACACCAGAGGTGAATCGCATATATTAAATATAGCTAACAGGTCCATATATAAGTAAAGGTCAAGAAGGTGGTGACTCTTATTATTTATTAGTAACTAAAAGTGGGTAGAAAAGTAATTAAATATAATATTGACCCAACATTATACTATGTATTAAATCTAAAAAACTAAGTGGTGTAGTGGAAGTGAGCTATGTGAAAATTAAAATAATAGTTAAAATAATAGAACATATGAAATTATAATAATTAATTATTCAATTAATTAATATATGGTGGATGAATTATAAAATTAAAAAATTAATTATAATTTATTAATATGGTGGGTGATTATTATTTTTTGGGTAAATAATTAATGGACACTATTATTTAGTGGAGGTAAAATATATTATAAGCCCATCCCTACATGGTAAAACCATAGGGGATGGTGAATTTCATTCTCGGGAGTATACATTATATCCTCACACATAACTATTTTGAATTTAACGGTAACTACTACCTCCAAACACATGGCACAGCCATGGGTACAAAATTTGCGCTATCTTACGCCAATTTAGTAATGGCTGTTTGGGAGGAACAGTATATCTACCAGTCCGAATTCTTTTCGAAAATCGCTTTCTACCAACGCTACATCGATGATATGCTGGTCATCTGGCAAGGTGATCCCTCGGAGATTGAGGAATTTGTGAATTACTTACAGATTAACCACCTAGGTCTAAAATTCACATTCAAAATGGACCCCGTGAAGATTGAATACCTTGATCTTGTACTCCAGGGCACTGCAGGTCAGGCCATTACAACTAAGACCCATTTCAAAGACGTCGACGCCAACAGCTTTATTCCACAAACCAGCTGCCACCTCCCCAGATGGAAGGAAAGTGTGCCGTATGCACAATTCCTACGTTTAAGGCGTAATTGCAGCAAAGTGGAGGATTTCCAGTCCCAATCCACCATTCTAGAGGAACGTTTTCTGGAAAGAGGTTACAACCCTGAAAAGATCAAGGATGCTAAATTCAAAGCCCTGGGGAAAGAAAGGACAGACCTCCTGCTAGGAGTGAATAACAAACGGGAAGATGATCCGGCCTTCAAAAAAGCTCGACCTTTTATTACCCAGTTTAATAGGGAAAACCATCAAGTACGCAAAATCTTGGAAAAACACTGGTATATATTACTGAAGGACCCAGTTTTAGGACCCACCTTACCAGCTAAACCCACAATGGTCTTCAGAAAGGCCAGTAATTTGAAGAACATTCTGGCACCCAGTAAACTAAAGACTCCGAATAGTAACATCTCCAGAAATACATTCTTAGGCCTATCCAATCGCTGTATCCCATGCAATAAGTGCATTTGTTGCAAATATATGGAACGAAATTCCTTCAGTTTTAAACTGCCGTCCAATTACATCTACAAATTAGGGTCAAGTTGTACTTGCCTTACAAACTTCGTAGTTTATAGGATCACATGCGGCTGTGGGCTGGCCTATGTAGGCAAAACTAAAAGAGTTTTAAAGATCCGAATACAGGAACACCTACGGAATATTAAAAACAAGTTCCTCTTACATAGTTTGTCCAGACACTTCTCCACCAAACATGACAGCAAAGTGGAGAAGAACAACTTCTCATTCACAGTTTTGGAGCATGTGAAGGCCAACCCCAGAGGAGGTGATAGAGAATTCCAGTTGGCTAAGAGGGAGAGCTACTGGATTTACACCCTGAACACCCTGATCCCTGAAGGGTTAAACGAGAACATCGACATTGTTTCCTTTTTGTAGTTAAGCACTCAGATCATCATTTTTTGGAAACTCCGTGTCTAGGTCATACCTGGTACTGGGTTTCCTTATATTCCATATATGTTCTATATGTGTTTATATGCAAGCCTTGGCCCCCATATATATGGATATGAATGATAGGCACATTTCCTCATTATGTTATAATGGACTTTTTCTTGTTTTGCTCTATTCTATAAATGTGATCTATGATCATGGAACCATCATTGGTTATACTTTTACCCTTGATATACTGAATACAAGAGGTTGTTACTCTATCTATTTCCATACACATGTACATCACCTGTATGTATATCATTGACCCGAATTATGTTTTGGTATACCGTAACATTCTTTACCATGTTACATCAAATATGGTTATATAAAAAATGTATATGTATATTTTTGATCACCTATTTTCGGTCCAGTGTCTGTAAATGTACACTCAAGATGTTCACTATGCATTTATTATTAGAATGCCACTTTTTATTATGGGGATATTCCCCCTCCCCCCCCCCCCACCCCCCCCTCCCCTCCCCCCTCCTCCCCCCACCCCTCTTTTTCATATACCCTTCCCCGTTCACTTTTTTCACTCCTATAGGTTTTCATTCCCCTATGGTTTTACCATGTAGGGATGGGCTTATAATATATTTTACCTCCACTAAATAATAGTGTCCATTAATTATTTACCCAATAAATAATAATCACCCACCATATTAATAAATTATAATTAATTTTTTAATTTTATAATTCATCCACCATATATTAATTAATTGAATAATTAATTATTATAATTTCATATGTTCTATTATTTTAACTATCATTTTAATTTTCACATAGCTCACTTCCACTACACCACTTAGTTTTTTAGATTTAATACATAGTATAATGTTGGGTCAATATTATATTTAATTACTTTTCTACCCACTTTTAGTTACTAATAAATAATAAGAGTCACCACCTTCTTGACCTTTACTTATATATGGACCTGTTAGCTATATTTAATATATGCGATTCACTTCTGGTGTATTAGGAACGCTAGCGCGGACTACAATGCCTGCGCTGTATATATATATCTTTAAAGAGAATATTTCCTTGTTGTTGGAACGCAGACAATGGTAGTCTGCGTTCCACCGTGACCGGATGTGACGATGCCGGCACTTCCGGGTATCGGCTAACAGGTTATGGTGCGTCTATTACCAGCGTCCCTCCTTCGATCCAGCGGTGATGCTGATATCTCTTGTCCGGCCCTCCTGGTCTGTCCCCTGATCGGAACGCAGACGGTAAGGTTCTGCGTTCCATTCGTCCATTCGGCTACTATTCAGAACACTTCACTTCCGCATCCGGCATTGACCGGTGGAACGCATACAGGTTAGCTATGCGTTCCAAAAGTGCGTTCTTGTCTATTAAACTTATTCTGCTCCCACCTCAGCTCCCGTTTATTTCTTATTAATACCCTTTATATCACTGTAGGTCCCTGTCTATTTGGTAGGCTTATTGTGCCTGCATTTTCGTTATTAAGTCCCATTGGGAGAATTCCCAAACCGGAAATAGGGTTCTAACCCTCTCCCTATAAAAAGGCTGCATATGTCCACTCAGTCCATCCTGGTCTGCAGTGGAGTAAGCACCTATATTCGCTTGCTGCGGTGAGTGTTAACATTTTGAGTGTACATGTCCATTTCTGAATATGTTTTCTATGTATATTTGCTTATACTCACCCTCTGAATTTTAAACTGTTAATGTAATTTATTACTGATGCCCCTATTATAGTATGAATTTATTCTGGACTCTTTTAGTCTAGCTATAAAATCTGAAGCCCTATTATGGGAACCTGTGTTTTTTCATTATAGTATGAATTTATTCTGGACTCCTTTAGTCTAGCTATAAAATCTGAAGCCCTATTATGGGAACCTGTGTTTTTTCATCTACTATTCCCATGGAGCATGTACTAAAAAACCACTATATGTTTATTTATATGGCAGAACTTTATTGTATGGATTTTATTTTTATTTATATTGCCCTACCAGATGCTTATTTATATGGCAATACTTTATTGTTATGGATTTCATATATATTGTCCTTTTTTGGATGACGTTTTACGTCTATTAATTCACATACTATCCCCTTTAATTCTCTGTAAGAATTTGGAATATGCCTCTAAGGCTAATTATTTATTATTCATGGATTACTATCTTAGGATCATATTATATTTGCTTTTATCTGGCTGGCTGTGAGAGAGGAAGACATTCCCTCCAGTCTTACACCTTGGATTCCACCCCTTTGGTATGTACCTCTAGACTCCGAGAGCTCATGTATAAACTGGGTTGTCTCCCCCTTTGTTTGGACTAACCCACTAATATTTACTATCTGTAGGTTCTATATCTCCTCTCAAGGAGCTATTTTTGGAGATTTATACCTTTTGGCGCTTAGTTCCCATACCTACCAATACTATTATAATAATATTGCTTGCTCCTCTATGTTGTTTCCCCCTTGTTTAAATTATGTTTAAATTATTTTTAAATTTTTTTTTACATATTAAATTATTTTTAATCATTTATTAATTCGATATTTAATTACATTATTGCAGATTTTAACTGTATATGTAAAGGGATACTTCCATTTGTTTACTTCTGTCTGGATTTCTGGCCATACCAGGCCATGGTATGTACAAATCATGTAAAATTAATGATCTAGATTCCATATTGTGTTGAATGTTTGCCAACATTCCCTTTCTCTGTACCACTTTTAGCCTTTGCCCCTGATGAAGTCGTGTAGACGAAACGCGTTGGGCTTCTAATAAAGAACTACCTTTTAAATTCGAAGTCTTCGGTGTTATTTTGAAGTTTACGAACACTCCGTTTGGATATAAGTGACGGCAGGATCACACAAATTTGGGACTCTATACCCTTACTGGCTAGGTGGTACTACTGGAGCGCACTCTGGACAAACCCCCCCTTTCTTGTATTCTATCTGTGTCTCTCACTAACAGGAGAGTCGTTCCAGAGTTGCAGCTGGTCGAAAGGCCTACTCCAAGCGCAATTCCTGACCACTTTTGTTTGTTTTTTATATATATATATATATATATACAGTATATATATATATATATATATAAACAGATGGAGCCCCTGTCATCTGTATATATATCACCAGCACCCACCAGCCGCCAGCTCCCGCCAGGGGGCACGCGCGCACGAGACGCACGCACGCCCCTTGGCAACGGAGCTTCCCCCGGGTCCCCATCACCTCCTCAGCCGCCGCCGCCGGTCCCCCTCGCCGCCTCGACCCCCCCCTAACCCTGCCTGTCTCCCTGAAGCGGAGGCAGGTAGGAACGCACTGCACCACCGTCGAAGACTTGGATGCGCGTGAGACGTACGCGCGTACCGTTTCAATGGAGTCCCTCTCCGCCAGCGCTCACCAAAGGGGAGGTTCTGGCTGGCCCGGGACTGAACGAGAGGGGCTACATCTGTATATTGTTACAAGGATCACAAACACAGGGACTCAGTTGAAGATTTTGTTGTTTATTCTCAACAGCAGGTTACAGCATAACAGGTTAAATTCATATGCAGTCAGTATTACAGGGAGCAGCATACAAGCACTTTCAGCATAACAGACTCGAAAGGCTCCCCTAGGGTCCCTATGCTAACACCCCCAGCCTATCACTCAGGCAGATATTAAACCATCAAGAGCACGGTAACTCTGCCCTGGAAATCCTTGTATCAGGAAACTCTAGGTGCTGCTGATTACACCTGGGATTCTGCTACTGCTACCAAAACTGGTCTGGATCCTCTCTGATGAGAATTCCACAGAGTCAGAACCACAAAGGGGAATGCTCGACCCCTGGATGAGTTCAGGCAGATTCTAGGTGCATCTAATAGTCCATCATCTGCAGATCGCCGTAATCGAGATGGGCAGTAAGGAATCAGAAGCTGCTTCAAGTACTTTGGGCCCTGATCATGTAGAGCTTGGAATGTCATTAAGCCAATCTTAAAAATGATTTGCCACTTTACAGGTAAACAGTAAAGGGAGTAGAGCAGGGGTAGCCAACTCCAGTCCTCTAGAGCTGCTAAAAGGTTCATGTTGTCCAGACCACCTAGCAGGTGCACAGATGTGCATTGTCAAATTACAAGATCC
The DNA here is from genome assembly GCF_055691185.1 of Crinia signifera. Lineage (NCBI taxonomy): Eukaryota > Metazoa > Chordata > Amphibia > Anura > Myobatrachidae > Crinia > Crinia signifera. Next base: position 269,722,099 of record NC_139221.1, read on the forward strand.
ACAGGTAGAGAAAATTAATTAACTTGTGATTCTGTGAGGAGACCTGGAAAATGTTAACTGTTGGTAGCTCTCAAAGACTGGAGTTGGCTACCCCTGGAGTAGAGAATGCATGTTATGTGGCTGGAGTGGGGCTGGTGCACATCTGTAAGTGGTGCAATTCTTTTGCTGGGAGACCAAGGTAGAGGGCATTGCAGTAGTCTAGGCGTGATAATACAAATGCATGTAATACTGTAGGCAGATCTTCTGGGGGAATTAAGTGCTTGATCCTGGTCATGTTCCTCAGATGAAAGAATGAGGATTTGATTGTGGCTGATATCTGATGTTAACGTGCTCATGACTACACAACTGAATTTTTATGTTTCTTATCTATATACTGTAGTATACTGACATTTTTTCAAGAATTTTTTTTTCAACTATTGTATCTTTTTTTTTTTAGGATAGAGAAATAAAAGCTTTGTTTTAACGATTACTTGATTGAAGAAAAAACTGAGGCCCTTTGGGTAACCCTAGAAACAGGGGAGAAGGCAATTGATCTACAGACCACCAGGTCGGGAAGAGGAACTTGACAATAGCCTATTGCAGGACATCAATAAAATGGCATTAAAAGGAGAGGTGATAATCATGGGAGACTTTAATCTACCTGATGTAAACTGGGAGCTGCCTGTTGCAAGTTCCACCAGAAGTAGGGACATTCTGAATTCCTTGCAAGGAGCATCCCTCCAGCATAGCCCACTCATAAGGACGCAATTTTAGACTTAAACTTACAAAAGGTGAAAGAATATCTAATGTAAATGTAGGTGAAAACCTGGGATCCAGTGACCATCAAGCAGTATGGTTCAAAATAAAGACAGAGACCGACTAATCGCAAACAAAAACAAAGGTGTTAGATTTTAGGAAGGCTGATTTTTTAGAGATGGGAAACTCTGTAAGGGATTCTTTGGCAGAGTGGAGGAACTTGGAAGGAGTGCAGGAGAAGTGGGAAAAATTAAAAAGTGAAACACTGAAAGCAACAGAACTTTATGTCAAAAGAACACAAGGAAAAGGAAGCCATTGTGGTTTGCGAAAGATGTAGCAAGTATTGTGAAAGCAAAAAAGTTGGCCTTTAAGAAATTTAAGCAGACGAAGAATAATGAGGACAAAGAGGTGTATCTGGTTAGACAGAAGGAGGCTAAGAAGGTAATCCGATGTGCAAAAGCACAGGCTGAAGAGAAAATGGCCCAGTCAGTGGGTAATGGGGGAAAACTTTTTTAGGTATATAAGTGACAGGAGAAAAACAAAAAGTGGAATAATAAGACCAAGACAGAGAGTGGAAGTTTTCTTGAGGGGGACAATGTAATAGCAGATCATATTAATAATTATTTCTGCTTAGTATTCACTGCAGAAAGAGAAGGGAAGGGGCCACAGTTAAGTTGCAAGTATAGTCAGAAAAATGAGGGAGAAACAAGTACATTTACAGAGGAGAAAGTCCTCACAGAACTCTCAAAACTGAAAGTGGATAAATCAATGGGGCCAGATGGGATACATCCAAGGATACTAAAAGAGCTTAAAGGGGAGCTGGTAAAACAAATAACAGAATTATTCAACCAGTCACTAGCTACTGGAGTAATCCCAGAGGACTGGAAAACAGTGAATGTAGTCCCACTGCACAAAAATGGAAGAAAAGAAGAGGTAAGCAACTATTGACCAGTTAGCCTTACATCAGTATTAGGGAAATTGATGGAAACACTCTTAAAACAAAGAGTTGTAGAATATCTCAAAACCAGCAATTTACAAGATCCGAAACAGCATGGGTTTACTGGGGGAAGATCATGTCAAACAAATCTTAATGATTTTTTTGATTGGGCGACTAAAGTAATAGATCAAGGTGGGGCTGTAGATGTAGCTTATCTAGACTTTAGTTAGGCTTTTGACACTGTCCCACATCGCAGACAAACTTGAAAGCTTCGGATTGGATTTTAAGATAGTTGAATGGATAAGAGCGTGGTTGCAGGACAGAAAACAGAGAGTTGTAGTAAACGGAGTACAGTCAAAAGATGGAAAGGTTACAAGTGGGGTACCCCAGGGATCTGTACTTGGACCAGTGCTTTTTTTATATATTTATTGGGGATATTGCAAATAGAATTGAGGGTAAAATGTGCCTTTTTGCAGATGACACAAAGGTATGCATCAGGGTAGACACACCAGGAGGGGTAAAACAAATGATTGATGATCTAGGTAGAGCATGGCAACTACAGTTTAATGAAAAATCATGCACTTGGGTCTCAAAAATCCAAAGACTAAAAATAGTATAAATGGCACTATAATGGAAACTACTGAGAAAGAGAGGGATCTAGGTGTCACTATTTCAGGGGACTTAAAGGCAGGTAGGCAATGTAACAAAGCAATGAAGAAGGCAAGTCAGATGCTTGGTTGCATAGGGAGAGGTATCAGCAGTAGAAATAAAGATGTAATAATTCTACTGTATAGGTCATTGGTACGACCTCGTCTAGAGTACTGTGTTCAGTTCTGGAGGCCATATCTCCAGAAGGATATAAATACATTAGAGACTGTACAAAGAAGGGCAACTAAAATGATGCATGGCCTACATCACAAAACATACCAGGAAAGACTAAAAGATCTTAATATGTATACTTTGGAGCAGAGAAGGGAAAGGGGGGACATGATGGAACTTTCAAATATATCAAGGGTTTTAACAAGGTACAGTTGGGAGACATTTTTCACAGGAAGAGGAGCAACAGAACAAGAGGACATTCACTGAAACTAGAGGGAGGAAGATTCAGGGGAAATTTGAGGAAGAATTACTTAACAGAAAGAGTAGTAGATAAGTGGAATAGCCTACCATCAGAGGTGGTAGAGGCAAATACAGTAGTACACTTTAAACATGCTTGAGATAGGCATATTGATATCCTTACAAAAAAAATAAGAATCAAATATGATTTGAGGTAACATGTTTAAAAAAGGGGCAGACTAGATGGGCCAAGTGGTTCTTATCTGCCGTCAAATTCTATGTTTCTATAATGATATAAATATGTGTTCCAAAAAGAAATCAACTTCTGAGACTGGACTTTCAAATGATCTTTTCTTCTAAATACCTGATATTAATTTGTACCTGAGAGTCAATGTTGAATATGCTGTTATATATATATTTCATTATATAGAGATCTACTATTCCTGAGAGTTGTAGGTTGACAGCTAAAGTCATATTTCCCTAATTATACATTATATAGTAATAGTTGCATATGTTGCATATAAAATGTATTTAATACAAATAAAAATATGAGTTATACTAAATGGAAGCATCTGTTTTCCACTAATAAATCAACTTCTTCCCTGTTGCAGTCCAAATTAAAATGGAAAGTAAGTATTGTGAATCGACAGCATCGACTTGATATAAGGTAGCTAAGACCCTAATGATGTCATTACTATAAGAGATAATGGGACAGATGTATTAAGCCTGGAGAAGAGATAAACTGGAGATAAAGTGGAGATAACTTGGAAGAGTTAACGCACCAGCCAATCAGCTGTGTTTGAAATATGACAGTTGGGATCTGATTGGCTGGTGCGTTATCTCCTTCCACTTTATCTCCAGTTTATCTCTTCACCAGGCTTAATACATCTGCCCCACTATTCCTAAAAAGTTATCTTGGATGCATCCAGGCCTACTTATTGCATAATCTGATAACCCTACCCTTACTGCATCCAGCTTATGCCCAATGTCCCAGCCTGCTTCATTGACACAAGATCACACACACACACACACACACACACACATACATACATACATACATACATACATACATACATATATATATATATATATATATATATATATATATATATATATATAAATATATGCAGTGTGGACATGTGTATGTTATGCCAAAAAAATACATATAGCCAACATTAATTGATCCACTGTGTATCTTCTCAAGCCTCCCCCCCCCCCCCTCATACATTTGTGTGAGGTATCACATGGCTGCCACGGAAAGCCACCAGGCTCCCAGGCAGCAGGTTTGTATACAATGGGGGACATTTACCAAAATGGATTTACAATCCCAAAAATACAACAATTCGTAGTCCTAAAGATGGAACATTCGTATTTGTATTTACAAATACGAATGTCCTACACCATCGATAGAATACGACAGAAATCACCATTCAAAAGAATGGTGGTTCCTGATGTACTAAGCAGCCGTACTGATAATACGGCTGCTAAGTGGTGTGAAACACCCACGCAAATACGACAGGAAAATAGAACACCATTTTCCTGTTCTATTTGCTTTAAGCCTGCACGGATCAGTCAGATCCGTGCAGGCTTCAGTGTAAAAAAATAGAAAAATTAAATAATAAAAAAAAAAAACGGCGTGGGATCCCCCCCACAGCCGAAACCAGCACCAGGCTGAAGGAGCCGGGGCCGGTAATTAAAAATCAGGGAACCCGACAAATAGGGGTTCCCCGATTTTTAACAACCAGCCCCAGGCTCCAGGTCCGGGGCTGGTTCCCAAAATACGGGGGACAAAATGACTAGGGGTCCCCCATATTTCAAGAACCAGCCCCAGGCACAACCAGCCAGCAGGGTAATGTCACAGCCGGGGGACACTTATGATATAAGGTCCCGCGGCCAAAACATTAACCCCCTGACCGGTCAGCCTGGCCAGGGGCCCTGGGGGAGTGGGGACCCCCCCAATGAAGGGGTCCCCCCCCCTCCAGGACTTACCTGACCAGGCTGAAGCCTGGTACTGTCCCCGAGGCCCCTGGGCGGTGGGCATCGGGCTGATTATGGTGTAAAAAAAAAAGATGAAACTATTGTTTTTTACTGTGGCACTACAAGTGCCAGCAAGCCTCCCCAGCAAGCTGGGACTTGGAGAACCACAAGTCCCAGCCTGCTGGGCATTAAAGGGCCCGCTGGCACTTGTAGTTCCACAGTTAAAAAAATAGTACACAAAACACACTGACACACATTTTAAATAAAACTTTAATACATACAAAGCCCACACATACTAATACTTACCTATCTTCTTTCCGTAGGTAGCCCTGGTCCTGATGTCCTGTGTCGTCTTCGGGACCCATGTCGACGTCCTTCTTCATGTCGACGTCGCTGTCGGCGATGGCGTCCCCGTCCGGATCCGACGAAATCCATGGAGGAAGCTGTGGAAGGAAACCATACTCACCTGTCCCAGCGCGACGTAGTCCAGGTAAGTGTCTTGGCAAAAAAACAAACCGAACACCCCGAAACCAGCCGGACAGAGAGCCGCACAGTGTTTCTGTACATCGTGCGGCTCCGCCTCCCGAATGCCACTATTGGCCGCCTTGCGGCCTAGCGGCCAATCAGGAGCCGCTAGGCCGCAAGGCGGCCAATAGCGGCATTCGGGAGGCGGAGCCGCATGATGTAAACAAACACCGTGCGGCTCTCTGTCCGGCTGGTTTCGGGGTGTTCGGTTTGTTTTTTTGCCAAGACACTTACCTGGACTACGTCGCGCTGGGACAGGTGAGTATGGTTTCCTTCCACAGCTTCCTCCATGGATTTCGTCGGATCCGGACGGGGACGCCATCGCCGACAGCGACGTCGACATGAAGAAGGACGTCGACATGGATCCCGAAGACGACACAGGACATCAGGACCAGGGCTACCTACGGTAAGAAGATAGGTAAGTATTAGTATGTGTGGGCTTTGTATGTATTAAAGTTTTAGGTACTTATGTATTATCTGGACTCCCATGTTAAATGCACCCCATTTTTTCATACCCCTACTATCCAACTACGCATGGAGTTGATTTTATATAGTGTGGCGAGCGCAGCGAGCCACCGTGCCTGAAGCGTGGCGAGCGCAGCGAGCCCCGCGAGGGGACACGGTCTCATAAGAAAACCGGGAGCCCAGATATTACATAAGTACCAAGTTTTATTTAAAATGTGTGTCAGTGTGTTTTGTGTACTATTTTTTTAACTGTGGAACTACAAGTGCCAGCGGGCCCTTTAATGCCCAGCAGGCTGGGACTTGTGGTTCTCCAAGTCCCAGCTTGCTGGGGAGGCTTGCTGGCACTTGTAGTGCCACAGTAAAAACAATAGTTTAATCTTTTTTTTTACACCATAATCAGCCCGATGCCCACCGCCCAGGGGCATCGGGGACAGTACCAGGCTTCAGCCTGGTCAGGTAAGTCCTGGAGTGGGGGGACCCCTTCATTGGGGGGTCCCCACTCCCCCAGGGCCCCTATAAGGGGCGGGGGCATTTTATGGCCATTGCTGGGGGGAAGGGAAGCATTTTGTGCTCGTTGCCCAGGGGTTGGAGAAGCTGGCATGTTGCTCAGCAGGCTGTCAGTGCGGCAGGGGACTGGATGTGGCTGGAAGAGCTGACAAGCTGCTCATCTAGCCACATCCAGGCCCCTGCTGCGCTGACAGCGAGCTCACCTCTTCTTCTGAGAGCGGCTGTCAGATTTCATAGCCGCATCGCGTCCCGTCCCCCCGCGCTCAGCAGTGGCATACTCGCTAGACTTACATTGTGGGGGGCGGGCGGCCAAAGGACACACGCACGAGTCTGTGTGCGACTGTGACAAAACCTGCAGTGATTGGCTGCCGGGCGGCCACTGAGCAATGATTGGGTCCCCGGCAGCCGCTGCAGTGATTGGTTCAGTGCAGCACAGCGCGTCCTCGGGGACCCCTTCAGTTTTAAAAACTGAGTCCCCGGGGAGAGTGAAAGTATTGCGCCCCCCCCAAGACCTGTGAAGGTATCCGCGTCCGCTCGCCACGCTTCGGGCTCGGTGGCTCGCTGCGCTCGCCACACTTCGGGTTGGCGTGGATAGTGGAATTAACAAGGTTGACAGCTGTTACGTCGACTAGTGTCATTGTGAACAGGTTTAATAGTGTACCCCTAGACCCTACTAAATTTAGACGCTTTACCGTCTAAATTGAGATGCCCCCATCTTAGCAGTTTGCAGGGAGTCTGGATTTAGACGTCTAAATCTAGACTTCTAAATAGCCGGAGGAGTCTAAATTGCTGGGTTGTCAGCCGTCTAAATCTAGACTTCTAAATTGCCGGAGGAGTGTAAATTGCCGGGTTGTCAGCGGTGCGCAGGACTGCCTATTTCACTGTGGAACTACAAGTACCACAGTGACCTGTCAGCGCTGGGTGCACTGCTGCTGCCCAGCGCTATGCTGATAACGTAGCTTACATAAGGAAAGCAGCCACGCGCTGTGCTGAGAACAGCTAGATCGGCACGCGCACAGTAAACACAGAGTCTGGCAGACTGCCAAGTTTCAAAGTTTCACTGTGCGCGCGGTGGCGCCGTGAAACTACACAAGTACCTCATATTTTCATACGAAAATAAAAAAATTTTTTGGTGTATACGTATTTTTGGCATTTACTATGCCAAAAAAACGTATTTTCGTATTCTTAATGATGGGACATTCGTATTTGTATTTACAAATATGAATGTCTACACCATCAATAGAATACTACAGGAATCACCATTCAAAAGAATGGTGGTTCCTGATTTACTAAGCAGCCGTATTGATAATACGGCTGCTAATTGGCGTGAAACAGCCACGAAAATACGGCAGGAAAATACACCTTATTTTCCTGTCGTATTTGCTTTATGCCTGCTCGGATCAGTCAGATCCGTGCAGGCTTTAGTTTAAAAAAAATAGAAAAATAAATAATAAAAAAAAAACAGCGTGGGGTCCCCCCACAGCTGTAACCAGCATCAGGCTGAAAGAGCCAGGGCCGGTAATTAAAAATCAGGGAACCCGACAAATAGGGGTTCCCCGATTTTTAACAACCAGCCCCAGGCTCCAGGTCCGGGGCTGGTTCCCAAAATACGGGGGACAAAATGACTAGGGGTCCCCCATATTTTAAGAACCAGCCCCAGGCCAAACCAGCCAGCAGGGTAATGCCACAGCCGGGGGGGAAACTTTTTATACAAGTCCCCCCGGCCAAAGCATTAACCCTCTGACCAGTCAGCCAATAAAGGGGTCCCCCCCTCCAGGACTTACCTGACCAGGCTGAAGCCTTGTGCTGTCCTCGATGCCCCTGGGTGGTGGGCATCGAGCTGATTGTGTGAAAAAAAATAGAATTCACTATTGTTTTAACTGTGGAACTATGAGTCCCAGCAAGCCTACCCCGCAAGCTGGGACTTGGAGAACCACAAGTCCCAGCCTGCGGGGCATTAAAGGGCCCGCTGGGTCTTGTAGTTCCACAGTTAAAAAAAATAGTAAAATAAACACACACTGACACAGAAGAAAAATAAAACTGTAATACATACATTACACACATACTGATACTTACCTATCTTGATCCCGCAGGTAGGTCCCAGGGTCTTGATCCGGTGCTTTGTCCTGGTCCGGATCCATGTCAGCATTCTTCACCATGTAGATCTTCATGTCGGCGTCGGCGTCCGGTCCGGGGTCCGAAGAAATCCATGGGGGACCTGTGGAAGGAAATCCAACTCACCCAGGTCCTCCATGGAAGCTCTGGTCTTGATCCGCCATAGTCCTGGGCTTCTTCCAGCTTCCTCAAGTTGCCGGCGATTCCTGGAGCTCCCCGCGTCGGACTGTGAGAGGCGCAGAGATCCTTCATCCTCCGCACCTCTCATCAGAATGATTCTATTGGCTGCTTAGCGCGGCTTCTGATTGGCCGCTAGGCGGCCATTAGAATCATTCTGATGAGAGGCGCGGAGGATGAAAGATCTCTGCGCCTCTCACAGTCCGACGCGGGGAGCTCCAGGAATCGCCGGCAACTTGAGGAAGCTGGAAGAAGCCCAGCTTGATGCCCACCGCCCAGGGGCATCGAGGACAGCACCAGGCTTCAGCCTGGTCAGCTAATTCCTGGAGGGGAGGGACCCCTTTATTGGGGGGGTCTCCACTCCCCAAGGGCCCCTGGCCAGGTTGACTGATCAGAGGGTTAATGCTTTGGCGGGGGGACTTGTATAAAAAGTCTCCCCCCGGCTGTGGCATTACCCTGCTGGCTGGTTTGGCCTGGGGCTGGTTCTTAAAATACGGGGGACCCCTAGTCATTTTGTCCCCCATATTTTGGAAACCAGCCCCGGACCTGAAGCCTGGGGCTGGTTGTTAAAAATCGGGGAACCCCTATTTGTCGGGTTCCCTGATTTTTAATTACCGGCCCCGCCTCTTTCAGCCTGGTGCTGGTTACAGCTGTGGGGGGACCCCACGCTGTTTTTTTTTAAATTATTTATTTATTTTTCTATTCTTTTTACACCTTGCAGCCTGCACGGATCTGACTGATCCGTGCAGACTGCCTACACTAATTTGTATTAGCGGTCGTATTTGACTGCTTTGTAAATCCCCCTCCGGAACACGACAAAGCATACGAGGTATGCTGTCGTATTAATTAGTATTAAGAATACGAATGCAACTTTTTGCATTCGTATTCTTAGTAAATTTCCCCCTTTATGTTTAACTGTAAATGTGAAACTTTCCTTAACTTCTTAACTTTGCAGCACTTTTCTAAAGTTAGTTCTGGGAAGCCAAGAGTTGTTGGTTTAGTGGAACTTTACATTATTCAGCAATGTGTCACAGAGCTGATAACTTTACAGGTTTTGTGGAAATCTGACTCTTCAAACAGCAGCTTTTTTATCAGTCTGTAAATCTCCCTAATTAGGTGACTGTTTGTTCCATGCTCTTCCTGCATCTTGCACTGACAAAGGTTCAGTATATCGACCTAGATCAAACTTCGCTGAGCTATCTGTGAGGTTTGATTGGGGCAGCCTATTTGGCTATGTTTCCCGACAGGAGCAAAAATAGACAAATTGAAATGTACGCACACAGAGAAGACAAAGACACCTGCTTAACTTTTTCCATGCAAGTTGTGAAAGTGAGGGGTATTGTCAGTGAAAGCTGAGTGTCTGTGACTCAGTGATGGAATGACCTGTTATCCATCATCTCTAAGAAGAAAGCCAGTACTCTGCCAGTGCCATCAAAGAATGGGGAACTTTAACGATATACAGCACTGTTGTTATATTCTTTATGCACAAACATTACCGTGACCTTTTCTATCCAATATTCAATATATCGTTATACTGCCTGTCAACAACTATTGTGATGTGTGTGTGTGTGTGTGTGTATTATGTATGTTTTTTGTGTATGTACAGTATTGTGTGACAGATGTGTGCCTTGATTTGTTAGTAAATCTGAACCTGGAATTCAATGATCTAGTTCTGATATATTGCTACATTGCATCCTACTGTTCCTTAATCTAACATTAAAGCCCCGTACACACGGAGGAGATATCTGACACTTATTGCTCAGTTTCTCCTTTTCATCAGCGACCAGAGATGGTCGCTGATGAAGGGAACCTCTGCCGGCGGTGCCGCAGAGGTAATCAGCTGGTCGCAGGAGCAAGCTCCTGCAACCAGCGATTAAAACTTAACTGAAAATGGGCGCGCGCACCCAGCGATTTATCGCTGGGGAACACTCCCATCACTGGCAATATGGTCGCCAGCGACCATATTTCCAGCGATTTCAGCCCCTATCGCTCCCGTGTGTACACAGCTTAAGATAATGTTGTATCGTTCCAGTCTTAAATGTAGGACTCTGAACAATACGTTTTTCCAATTTGACCTGTGAGCGACAACCTCTACACATATATTGTACATTATTATTATTATTTATTACCAGTTATTTATATAGTGCAAACATAGGGCCTGATTCTGGTTCACTTGCAAAAGCAAATTCTCTAATGGACAAAACCATGTACCCTGCAGGTGGGGCAGATGTAACATGTGCAAAGAGAATTACATTTGGGAGGGGTTTGTACTTCAAACTGATATCTATATTGCAGTGTAAAAATAAATCAGACGGTATTTACTCTGCACAGAAACAAAACACCTCAATGTAATGCTGGGTACACACCAGAACGATTTGGCCTCAATTCCCCCAATTTCGATACAATCTCAACCGATTGTATGTAAATTGGGCATGTTTTGGCATGTAGGATCGGATCAGAACCATCGTATGATCGTTCTGGTGTGTACCAAGCATAACTCTCTCTGCACATGTTACATCTGCCCCACCTGCAATGCACATGGTTTTGTCCATTAGAGAGCGATTTTGCTTTTGCAAGTGAACCAGAACCAGGCCCATATTCTGCATTGAACTACACATCTAGGGTTACCACCTTTGTGTTGAGAGATTTCCGGACAGTGGCCCGCCCCGTGACACACCCACAGCCCACCCACTGATCCACCCCAGCCCCACCCCTTGACCTGCCTTATGGGTTTTTTTTTTACCTTCAATTTCATTCTTGATTTTGCACACCATAATGCCAGTTACATGTTACATAACACAGTAATGGCCATTACACGTTATGCCAGGACTCAACAATTGCCAGGACTCAACAATTTTTTCTAAAGGAGGGACAATATGGACAGTGCGCGCTGAAATTCACCGTAATGGCGATCACATGTCACACACCCATTACATAGTATACAACATGCCATAATGCCCATTACATGTTATGCCAAACACCGTGATGCCCATTGCTCGTTATGCCAGGACTAAAATTTCTTCTAAAGTAGGGACAACATTGACAGTGCGCGCCAGGTGACGCAAGGCAGGGTGAGCGGTGAGGCCAGGCAGGGGAGCGGTGAGGCCAGGCAGCCGGGCAGAGAAGAACTGAAGGAAGTGCAGCCCGCCCCAGCAGCTGTATTGCTGTCGGAGCATGCACTATTTGAATCTCGCACCTGCTCACACTGTCCGGCAGCCAATCAGGAGCCGCCGCTCCCGATTGGCTGTGCAAGCTCTGTCTTTGTTGGGCAAACTGGCAGCAGCTATTGTCTTTGCTGGCGCTTGGTCCGCAACAGTGGCGAAGAGTTTAACGTTTCCAAAGGAGGAAGAGCGGCTGCCCGCCGCTCCATCCCTGCTCTGTTCCCGGACAATGTATAGTCCTTGAACGCCACCCGTCCAGACTCCGGACTTCCGGCTTCATTACCGGACTGTATGGAGTAATCCCAGATGGGTGGTAACCCTAGCCATCCCTATTATGTGGTCTTTGCCCTCTTCTGTCCCCCAGCCCAGGGTAATGTGTAAGCTGACACTCTCACACCCCCTCACTTGTCAGGACAAGTGAGGCTTCTGGGCAGAAATATGGGGTGACCACATTATGTGGGTGACCACAGAGTAAGGGCAGTATGTGATTGGGGTGTGAGAAGCCCCCTGTGTGTAAAATAGCTATGATAACAAGGGGGTGATGGCTGCCTTTGGAAACAGATGACAATGTTACACAGTGGTGGGCAAGTCAGAAAAGGGCCTGGGGGCGTGTCCCCAGTCACCCTACCCTCACCGGCGTCATAGTTACACCAACATCATATTACCAGTAGCTGCGCTGCAGCTCCGTCCATCTCCCCTTTGTGCTCCAGATGCCCCGTCTCCGTCCACTGTTGAAGTGGGAGGGGGTGGAGCGTTGAGTGTCCAGCAGAGAGGAGCATATCCGGCGCAGGGCACCCTGGGAGCCGAAGGGGGCAGAGTGCAGAGCGTCAATGACAATTAGATGCTCTGTCTTTGTCAGGCAAGCCGGCAGCAGATACTATCTTTGCTGGCGCTTGGTCCACGGCGCCGAGTTTAACGGAGGCTGCCCGACGCTCCACCACTTCTCTGTTCCCGGACATTGTATAGTCCGGGAACGCCACCCGTCCACACTCCGGACACCTGGCTTAATTACCGGACTGTCCGGAGTAATCCCGGACGGGTGGTAACCCTATAACACATCCCGGCATACCTGGCAACAGTTTTTGCCATTTGGCCATGATAAAAATGCTAAAACTGTTGCAGGGCATGCTGGAATGCATAGTTCAACTACAGCTAGAATGCCAAGGTTCTTCCTCGCTGGTATATCTAATTACTGTATTATTCTTCTATAGTACACCCCTTGCTGGTATATTTTAACAATTATCCTTGCATCCTGTGGCCTTATCTAGGAGGTATGGCCGTGACCGATCTGAATTTTTTTTTAAAAATTGTGCATTTGTCCATTCAGCAGCTAAACCAGGCCCTGTTACTCTCTTTGGGCCAGATTCTATAAGCTTCAAAAGTGATAATATAGAGAGTGATAAAAAGCCAGCCAATAAGGTCCTGCATGACATTTTTCAAACACAGTCTGTGACATGACAGGTAGGAGCTGATTGGCTAGCTGTTTATCACTCTCCATTTTATCACTTTCAAAGCTTAGAGAATCTGGCCCTAAATCCCTCTTTCAGCACCTCTGAGTAACATACTAAGGGGGGATGTTCTAACATCCGCACCCCAGCTCCGCCCCCTATCGCCGCACATCATATTCATAATTATCGCATATGCACTAACATATGCGATAATTATGGAAAAGGACAGCTCTTGCGTCAAGAGCTGTCCTTTGCGATAGAGTCAGCGCATGGGTCAGCTGTCCCATGGGGACCCGCCGGGCTCTCCCCTCCCCCCCTTATCCGGAAGAGGATCAGTGCAGGGAGGAGGAGGTCACAGGTCCGGGAAGCACAGCTCTGTGGTGCCCGGACACAGGTGAGGGGGGGGGGGGTGATGCGGGGCGGCGGGGGTCGGTGCGGGGCGGCGGTGGGTCGGTGCGGGGCGGCGGAGGGATGCGGTACAAGCCCATAGGCTTCTATGGGGCATCACCAGCTGGACTGATACAGCACACTTAGCATCACCCCTGGACTGATACTGAACACTTAGAATCACCCCTGGACTAATACAGCACACTTGGCAGCACCCCATGAATTATACGGCAGACTTGGCTCACCCCTGGAATTATACAGCACACATGCGGGCACCCTTGGACTGATATAGGACACATGGGGGCACCCATGGAATTATATGGCACACATGTGGGCACCCCTGGACTGATACGGGACACATGGGGGCACCCATAGAATTATACGGCACACATGGGGCACCCATGGAATTATACGGCACACATTTGGGCACCCCTGGACTGATATGGGACACATGCGGTCACCCCTGGACTGAAACGGGACACATACGGGCAGGGCAGGTGACAGGGGGGGTTAAGGGGACAAGTGTGATGGTCCCCAGTGTCGCCTGTACTAGCTGGCCTGTCAGTGACCCTTGCGGCCAGGTCGTCTACTGTGCACCATCTGTGTGTGGCAGAGTCTGACTGACTCACTGTGTGCCACTGCTGTCTACTGTGTGTGCGCCCTGCCGTTCGGTGCTCAGAGCCGTCTACTCTGTGTGTGCGCATGGCCTGGGGCCGCAGGCTCACAGCCATACCCACCACTGGCACTTTGGCCTCAGTCTCTGGTTCCTGTACTATATAGCGCATGCGCGGGTCGTCTGTTCCGTGCCTGCTCATAGTGCTTGGGGGTTCTTTTGTGAAAGTAACAGGCCAGCAGAAGGCAGGAGCCAGGCCAGCACGACTGAGAACGAGATAAGTCAGCGCCTGAAAGCAGGATCTGGACCAGCGAAAGGTTAATGCAGAAGAGGGTTGTGTGGATTTGGGATTAGTTGGGGCCCAGAAATATCATTGTACAGGGCCACAAGATTTCTGTTGCCAGCCCTGCATGCGGGCACCCCTGGACTGATACGGGACACATGTGAGCACCCCAGGACTGATATGGGAAACATGGAGGCACCCCTGGAATTATACGGCACAAATGCGGGCACCTCTGAACTGATACGGGACCCCTGCAGTAAAAATAAAAATCTTTTTTTTTTCAGAGAGACCCTTGACTCCCACAGTAGTCCCATATAGCAGCCCCCCTAGTAGTGCCACAGAAAAGTACCATTAGAAGTTCCCCCTTAGTTTATTTCAGAGTAGTTCTCCCTAGTAGTTGTTCCCTGGCTGCTCAGTAGTTCCCCCTTAGTAGCTGTACCTGGCCACTCAATAGATCCCCTTAATAATTGGACCTTGGCCGCTCAGTATTTCTCCCTTTAGTTTGTCCCCCCCTCCAGCATCCCCTTTAGCCTGTTTAGCTCCCCCTTTAGTGTGTCACACCCCCCCCCCCTTGCAGCCCCCATGTGTGTCGCCCCCCTCTGCAGACAGCACGGAGACATCCGTGCTATCTGACATTCACTTGCTGAATGAAGATGGCGCCGGAGCCGGGACTTATATAGCGATCAAGTCTCGCAAGAATCCGATGCTGGATGATGACATTTTGGCCTCGTTTTGGACTTGGAAAGATGGCGGGACCCGGTGAACCCCTCGGATCCGGCCTCAGATTAGGTAAGTTCGGGGCGGTTTGGATCTCTAGGATCTGAACCCACTCATCTCTACTTTATTTGAGAAAGCCCCATTAGAGCATATTACCTGCTCCTCATTGGCACATGGTGGTGTGGCTCAAATGCATCCTGCTCTTGGTTCTGCAGCACGTGCAGAGCGCAAACACGATATACGCTCTGTATCTGTCTTATATATATTTATCTATAGCCACCTCTTACACAAAACCAGTGCTGCTACATAAAGTGTTTTAGAAATGTTTATTTCTTATTTAATGGGATCATGATCATGAGCTATAAAATATTTCCCCTCTGAACTCTGTCATTGCAAAAATAAACACAATTCATCAAAACCAGCTATCTGTTCTTTTCAGGAGCCTCTTTCTGTTTATCATGCTTGATTAAAGGCATGCATACAATCATTGTAATCATTTTTCTCCCCGCTGCTTTAAATCATTGTAGAACCCAATGTTAAGGATACCAGAATGAGTGCAACGATGATGTATGGTAATGCAGCTGATGTGAAATTAGCAAACTGAAAGATTTCTGACAGACGCACAAAATTAGAGATGAACTAAATTATTCAAGCCAATGGGCCATTAGTTACATTTTCTACTAAACATACTCTTGGAACAGGCTTTGGCTTGAAATGTCTAAATTGGTCCACAACTTTAAATGTTGGTGCCAATGTTTTCTCAGCCTGTGTGTTGGTGGTGGTGGTGTTTTGAGAAGTGCTTAGCACTCCGACAATAAAACCATCATTGCTATTTATAAGGGTTGGCCCCTAATTTTCTCCCATTCTCATCTTCTGATGCTCCCAGCATAATACCACCCCTGGCCAGTGGTCACTCCAGAGGTGCGGCAGCAGCGCAGTCAAAATTCAAAATACGGGAGCCACACCAACTGCCAGTGAGTCCTGGATGGCAGAGTTTGACGTTGCAGTTGGTTTGACTGTCCTACTTTATTTGCAGCACCACAACTGGAGCCACCACTGCCTGGCTTCCATTTCTATGATGCTTTAGTTTAAAAATCCGTCATGAGCACTGATTGGCTCACCAGCTGGTGCTGCATTTTAATTGGCCATCGGCGTCCTGCATTGAAGAAGCCTATGCTTCGGGACCTGCGGCAGGAGTCGAGAGTGAAGTGAAGAGAGGGAAGGAAGATGGAGATGGGGGGCCCCTAGGTGTTTGGACTGAAAATCAGTCCCGGGCCCCAAAATTCCTAGTGGCAGCCCTGGGTATGTGTACCCCTGGGGGTACTCTGCAGACCAAATGGGGGTACTTGAAAATAATATCGGTAATGGCGGAAGAAGAGGAAGAAGTCTCCCACTGGTGGAAGAAGTCTACTGTTATTGTGGAGATGAACAATGTCACATCACTTCTGGTTCCATCTGCAGCATCAGCAGCGTCTCCTCTTGCTTTTGCCCGACCATCAATCTACTGGGAGCTACCCACGCTGCCCTCAGACATCAGTGTCATCTTCTCCACATTGACTTGGATGGAGGAAGAAGCAGCATTAATTCTTCAGGCATTATTTGGAACCCCTGAGTCAGTACACAGCCAGCGGCCAGACACAGAGGGAACCGATTCCTGACTGCTCACTACTTTTCTGCTATTCTTTAATAGAAGGACACAAATAAGAATACACATACCGCTCACTTCCACTCCACTCATAAGTACTGTGGATATTTTAAATTGAGAGGAGTGGGTACTCATAAATGAAAAGCCAAATCAAGGGGTAGGGGAGAATGAAAAGGTTGGGAAACACTGGTCTAATTCCATGACTGGTATAAACATTTCAATAGTTTTATCATTGTTCATTTGAGTACATCTACAATTTTTTTGTTAATCTATTCATCCATCCATCTGTAGATCTTGTATATTACTAGTTATTTATATAGCACATACTTTTACAGAGAATTTTACAATGTTCCTATCACATATATATTGAGTTATTTGTTTCATGGGAACCAATGAAAATCCATGTACAGTATATTTTTGGAGTGTGGAATGAAATTGGAAATTGGAGTACCTGGAGGAAACCCAGGCAAGGGTGCGGAGAACATGCAAACTCACCTCATTTAGGGCCATGATGGGAATCAAACCCAGGACCTCAGTGACCACCTATTCACATACCTGTCTCATTATTACATATAAATACAAATTATATATATATATATATATATATATATATATATATATATTAATATATATATATATATATATGCACCCACCGTGCTGAATGTGTACAGAGAATTTTTTTATTTTTTTATTTTTCTCTTTTTATTTATTTGGTGGAGGAAGGTAAAAGAGAGCTTAACTGCTCGTGACAGAAGATATCGGCATTACAACAAGAATACAAAGGCATGTTGGATCAGGAAAGTAGTGGCAGCTGGCTACAGTGTGAGCAATACATAAATGATTAATAAAATAAAATAAAAAGTAAAAAACTGACTGTGGATACTGATTATGAGGATCACAAAGTATATGCTTGGCTGTACGGTGGAGAAAAGGTGCGCTATGATAAACCTAACTTCATGGCAAAAAAAAAGGTGCCAAGACAGACCAGGAAAGATGCAGTAGTGACAGTGACTTTGTGGTCTCTGAAATTGATGAACCCACCACTCGGGTAGCCCCTTTAGAAGGAAGGGCCAGAGGGACCATTGCAAGGTCACTCCCACCCCCCGTGGGGGGCAGAACAAGAGAGGTGCACAAGGCTACTACGATCACGGCAACGAAACTGAAGATCTAATATTTAATTTGTCTGACAGATTGCAGTCACCAGTAGAGACACGAGTCTTGAACCAAGGGTTGAGTTTTATCCCCACTAACTCCCATAATGAATATAATTGGAAATCATCATTATAGAACTTTTCTAGGCAGTTACGCCAAAAATACGTTTTCCAAGGGAGTGTGCCTAGGACCGCAGAGTCCATTTTTGACCCGTTTCTCTCTAAGACATTGTGCTCAAACTTTGATCCTCCAACACAAGATGGCTCTTTGAAAACTTTTATCAGACTATGGACAAGTCTGAAGACAGGTTCCTTGCAACCCCATACAGCATTCGACCGAATCTGACCAAAGAAGAAATTGGAGCACTTAAAGATCTAGAAATGGATAGCTCCATTGAAATTCACCCGACCGATAAAGGCAGGGTGATTGTGATCTTAAATAAGTCAGATTACAAAACCAAAATCTTGAATCAGCTATCGGACACTAAAGTATATTCCAAATTGGCACGGGACCCGACATCAGGATATCAACAAGAACTTTTTAATGTCCTGGAGACAGCCTACTGGAAGTATCAAATTCCAAAGAAAGTACTTGAAGTGTTGCAAATTTTACATCCAACAGTCCCTGTCATATATACTCTCCCAAAGCTGCATAAAAATCCGAAGAGCGGGGAGGCCAATTATTTTGGCTTGTAACTCATTACTCCAGCCAGTTTCTCAATTACTAGACGGTATATTGCAGCCAATGCTACCATTACAGAAAACTTTTTTTAAAAGATACTACCACCATCCTCCAAAAATTGGGGAAATGGATGTTGCTCCCCCTGGGGCCCTCCTCCTCCTCCTCTGGGGTCTCAGGGCTATGCAAATTTTTCTTGTGAAAAATCTTGATCCTTCATTGTTTGACCATTCTTTGTTTTGATGTTACTGGAGCTGACACTTAGTCGCAATTACTTTTTATTTGATGGTGAATTTTATGTTCAGCGAAGAGTGTGTGCCATGGGGTCTTCCGTGGCCCCCACTTATGCTAACATTTATATGTTCAAACAAGAGGAGGATTTCTTCTTCCGGGACCCCAACAGGAGGCACGTCGCCATGTACACAAGGTACATTGACGACGTGTTCCTGGTGTGGACAGGAGGGGAGAAGGCCTTTATAGAGTGCATGGATAACATCAACACAGCCAGTACATTTATTAAATTCACATACACAACTTTTTGAATGTCGCAATCTCCATTAAAGAAGGTAAAATCTGCACAGGCGTTTATGTGAAGAAAACTGACAGGAATACCCTGGTAAGGGCATCCAGCCATCATCCCCTTCCCCCCTCTTTGAAGAAAAGCCTACCACAAATGATGCAAGTGGCATGCATCATGAGCGAAGTTGAGTGTGTTCCACTAGAATTAGATAAAATGGTGAAAAAGTTTAGTGATAGAGGATACGAGTTCCAAAACTTATTGTCCCTAAAGGAACGGGTTTTGAAAATGAACAGGTAAGAACTTCTTAAGCCCAACAAAAAATATTGAAAACAGAGACCATTCCATGGGTCAGTGAATTTTCTCTAACTAGTCCAATCGTTAAACGGGCTACTAAAGCACTGTGGCCTATTGTTGTGACAGATAAATAACTCCCTGTCTTTAAAAATAAAAAAACATTGCTAGCCTACACCAGAGGACTGAACCTTCAGGATAGGCTTGTGAAAGCTGATATAACTGACAAAAATCCGCCAATATTGCCTAATGTGTATAGGAAACCACCTGGGTGTTACAGTTGCAACAACTGCACTACCTGTAAATTTATGCAGCCATGTAAATTATTCAGACATCCACAGTGCGATAATACCTATGATATTTGCCATGTATTATCCTGTGCTACTTTGCATGTGGTGTATATTATTGTCTGTCCTTGTGGTCTGTTCTATGTAGGACAGACCACAAGGAAATTTAAAGAAAGAATGGCTGCCCACAGGTCGGCTATCAGCAATATCCTTAAGGGCAAGGAGGTGGACCAGCCTGTCCCTAGGCACTTTAAGAGTGCCAGACATCCTCTTGAAGCATTAAAATATTTTATTATAGACCATATTTCCATAAGCTTAAGAGGTGGGGATAGAGCTAAAACCCTTCTGATTAGAAACACAGTGGATTTTGAGATTAAACACTATAAAACCAAATGGCTTGAATGATAAGATCAATTGGAAGAGTTTGGTATAGTCATCTTATCTGTAGTGGTCATGTGCCTTGTTGTGATGTATATTCTTTATTATATTTTTTTGAGTTTATTTTTTTTTTTTTTTCATTTTTTTTTTTGGGGGTTTATATGTATAGTATTTGTACTGATTTAGATTTTGTATATGCTTGTGTGTCTAATTAGGCTCCATACATATAGTTCAAGTATGATTAATATGTCTATTAATTCTGCGGTTGTGTCCAATCCCGTAGGAGTGCAGTGACCCTTGATGCCCCCGGGATGATGAAGGACAGGTGGAACGCAGAAGTGGTCTGTTGGAATGCAGATGGGGTGTGCCCAGACCTCCCGCATCAGAGAACCGGAAGTTCGGGTTTCTGACTTCCAGGTAGGGGACGCTGGCGATCGGCAGGGAGGAAGATAGCGCAGGTAATGTATAATGTGTGTATGTTATGTGGTGCGGGTAAGGTGGACTCACTTAATGTTATTTTGTCACTAAACTGTGAACTGTGCCCTGAGGATGGAGCGGAGGCTCCGAAAGTACTTGGCAAAAAAGTTTGAATACAGTTCCATTGAGCTATTGTCTGTGTGGAGTACCTTCATTTGGATCAAGTATATACTGTATATATATATATATATATATATATATATATATATATATATATATATATATATATATACCGGCACTCAGTTCTGACAGCCTGCTGCGACTGCGGTGCCCTCCAATACGACTTACTCTATCCAAACAATAATGGCGGCACTTGCAGACTTGTGTAAAAAATAATTCCTTTTATATGGTCATAAAAGTGCGGTAAAATCCGACGTTTCGGGGACAAGCCCAGTTTACAAGGTGCAGATGTGACCGTCACGTCTGCACCTTGAAAACAACCTTATTTTTCCAAGCTGTTAACCTGGTATGCTGTTTACCTACTACAAAATAAAGATCCAGACTTCATCTATATCCAGTGTATGTGATCCCCTGTCACAATATATATATACTGTAGATCAAACTTTATGTAGAGTTGTAAATATAACATGTTATTATTCCCATTAGTTCCTAACTCTCTCTCTCTCTCTCTCTCTCTCTCTCTCTCTCTCTCTCTCTCTCTCTCTCTCTCTCTCTCTCTCTCTCTCTCTCTGCTGTATCAATATATAGATGTATAAAACTATAAAAGAGTTGCCCACATTTCTGAGTATCTTGTACTTTGGTTTCTCAAGACCCTGTAAAGAGCTGGTTATAGTTAAAGCTGCCAATTCTTGGGACCCACCGTTCTGGAACAGTGCACAATTTTAAGGTACTTGTGCTATAATAGAGGATTGTGCACAACATGGGGCCCTGCTTGAATGCAAATGAATGCATTAATCTATCACTAAAAGTACATTCCATGCTAAAAAGCACAATGGTGTGTAATATGCATGACAATTGTCAAACATAAATTGTTCTGAACAAATTTCTAGAGAAAAATGTCTTTTGATTTGATGTAAATCTCAGTTTAAGGTAACAAGTGTGATTTCCCTACATTTTTGTTTCCTGAAATAATCCTCTCAATTGAATGCACTCGGCTGATCACACAGTTCTGACGCCTACGATCATATACTTTCTTTGAGCTTCTGTGCACACCATGATCAGCTAAACCCTCAGCAGCTCGGAAAGAATGAGCAGTGAGTTTAGGGGGGAGGATAAGGGAGCAATTAAGTGTAGATCTGGAAAAAACCCACGGGCTAACCTGTAAATTCCTAACCCGGCATTAAATTCAACTATGATATTATTAGTCTCCATTATACCATATATATTACATTTCAATAAATTCAATGGAAAAATATATATACATACAGTGTGTATATATATATATATATATATATATATATATATGTAGAAGTCGTGGGCTAGGCACTCCTGGAAATGGGTAGTAGCTTGCGGCCGGTGCCTTCACAAATAAGTTACAGATAGTGGAAGGTGCGGCACTCAGTCGACTTGTAATCCATGCGAAATAAATACACAACTCACGGGTTGCTTAACAATATATATATATGTATAGTTTATGTAAATAAATATCCTCCCTAGTCCTACTTAGAAGTGTAGGGGAGTTGATCCAGTGACCACTGTAAAATAGCTTCTCACCTACAATTGCACCAGAAGCAGATTCCTCTCCGAATATAAAAGCCTAGACAAGCATGAAATTACACAGGCTGCACTGAATGGTTGTCAAAAGCGCTGATTGGACAGCTGCTATTGGTTGTCCAGTTAGCAGCATTCAAATCACAATCACTCCATTACTAACCTTGGCAGGGATGACCAGTAACTGAACCACAGCAATGCAGACACCGGACCCCTAGGGTTAAAGGGTAAAAAAGTTATTGACATTCTTTATTTTCTTGAGCCTCTATATTTGTCAGGGCCATAACATAATTAGGCCAGCACAGTTCTGGAAATAAGAGCGCTAACAAATTATGGGTAAATTATGACTTACAGATACCTCCGTTCAGTATTTTCACTGTCCTCAAGGCACACTAAAGGGTAAATTTACTAAAATGAGAGTTCTATTGAAGACGGGATGTTGGCCATAGCATCCATTTAGATTTTATCTATTATCTTCTAGAAGGTATTAAATAAAGAAGAAGTACAGTAGATTCTAATTGGTTTCTGTGGGGTGACTTCAGCCCCGTGCTGAGCAATGTAGTTTAGCACACATCGCTGACACACATGATATGCACCAGCGATGTTAAGTGTGTGTTAAGTGATCTGTGGAACTCAGTTTTTGGACCCATATGTAGTGCGATCTGACTAGATCTTGATGACATGTGATCAAGATATGAACAGGCGATGGCGACCCACATAACCGTGCATCGACGTCACTCAGGGGCATACACACTGAGTCATCCGTGCTTAACTTCTAAGCAATCTAGACAGATCATTATAAAATCATAAGATCGCCCCGTGAGTATGCCCCCTAAGACCTGGACTGTTAGTGTCCCTGGAGGACGATGGTTTGGAATTGTTAAATGAGCATGTTCAGGCCTACTGTGCGGGTGCCTTCACCGACCTGCACAGTCGGTGTGGCGCTCACGTGGGGGGGGGGGGGCGATAGGGGGGCAGACAGGTGCGGTGGATGTGGAACCCATGTAAATGCTGGGCATTCCCATGTAACTGAGGACATGACTCGTTGTGCTGGGGGGAGGGCGGCTGACGTCAAATGACGTCAGCCACCTGCCTTGTCTTGGTATGGCCACAAGCAGATATAAGTCACTCTCCACTGACTTATATTTGCAAGTCTACGAGAAATCGCTGACCATCGCATTATTTCTGCTGTGTTTTCATAACACATCCCCTCGCATTGTTGCGGTGGGATACGGCGGCTGGAGGGGGCATGCTCTCTGGGACTAGTCAACCAGAATTATTACCAAGGTGTGATTCTGGCTCATGGACGATTTTGACTATCCGATTTTGGCTTCTGCCCTTTAGATGTACTTTAGATTTAGACTTTCTTGTTATTTGGCCATAGGCCAAATACATTCTACAGGCGAGATAGTCAAGATTGTTGGCAGAGTATATAGCGGTGCTTGTGGTGTTAGATGACACACGTTTTGAAAACTTAACCAGGAATGTACAGTAGTTTATTTGTGCTATGCACAGAGTTAACATTCAGTGAAAAGGGTTACCTTGCAAGTATACAGTATAGAACAGGCAGGTTACACAGGTGTATGCTGCAGGTACTGTACTTATTGTTCCTGTAGCTGCAATGGAGGATTAAGGAGGTCTCTCATAGAGTAGAAGTATGCACCCTTGAGGATCTGTGAGGTATATCAGCGGCTCTAGCACTGAGGCGCTATACAGGGAATCTCATTATGGCAGTAATTGACAAGTTCCCTTTCTCCATCCGGCGGGGTAGATAGCAGGGACTCATGCTGTAAGGGTTAATGGCGCCGTCCTGTTACACACTGCAGGGCTCCATCTCATACACAGCGCACAGTGCGGGACACAGCCTGACTGACAAGGCACGCTGACAAGGCACGCTGACCAGGGCCGGTGGTTGGTGGAGCTCATTACATGCTTCTCAGGCCCATGGAGGACAGCAGCAGCAGCCTCATCATGGGAGGTTTTTTAATCAGAGTCAGCACTGAGCCTGTGAGGTCTCCTACAGTCCTACAGAGTAAGGTACAGAGAGACAAACACAGGCTTTTCATGTGTTATGTACATATATATATATATATATATATATATATATTAATCACCCCCTGCAGTTACCCATTGACCAAGTTTATACTGGCGTTGACACTAACAGTAAAGGCGCGTTATCCCTCTGACTGGAAAGTGCACACTCTGCTACCAATGGACACAGTGGGCTTTGTGGCTACACCAGAAACACCCACACAAGGGGACGGGGAACAAAAGGGAGCAGATAGCCTGTGGGCTGCGGCTGCTACTGCCGCCAACAAGAGACAGAGCGCACTACAGTATCTCAACAAAGATAAACTTGTCTGCACCGTCTTTTTTCTATGAGATACTGACTAAACGGTGGTGCATATCGCCATCACATGCAGCTCGACATTGTGCAATTCAGACTAATTTTCTATTTGATTTTGACTATATAGTCAAAATCAATAGCCAGAATTGCACCCTGTATCCAAAACGTAAAAGTTAAACTGTAACTGCATCTGTATGCTAACAAAAATAAGACTATATAAAACGCATTTCAAGATTGGCACTACTGTATGTAAACTTTGCCCCTATGTAACGCTGTTTCCTTCTGGGCTTCAGAATATATTTGTATACAGTGCCTCCACCCCAAGCAATGTCAGATGTAGCGAATACAAATTGAATATATATAGTTGTTGACAACTATATGGGTGAGCCTGGGGAATCACCCGTAATAATAGTCCATAGAAGTAAACAATTGAACAATTTATTTACCTGTTTAGATAATACAGTCTACAGCAGGGTTGGGCAATTGCGGCCCTCCAGATGTTAAGGAACTACACATCCCAGGATGCTTTGCATTAGTTTTGCTATGTGGCCATGCTGAAACTGAAGCAAGGCAAGCTGGGATGTGTAGTTCCTTAACATCTGGAGGGACGCAATTGCCCAGGCCTGGTCTACAGGATATATCCTACTCTTAAAGTTCAATGGTTTATAACAGCATTTATAAATATATACAGTAACACCGATCAGAAACACAGTTTATGTTACTGTATCCGGAACGGGGTGATACGGATATCAGATTCCTCTGTAACACGTGCTACAATAAATAGTTATACAACTTTACTAGATACAGGTTCAACCAATAACCCTGTTTTATATTACATACCATTCACACTAAAATTCAACATGTCATCACAGCTTTCAATACAATCCCCACCCTATCTGGGTGTTATGATCAGAATTATTATTGCGCAATAATATGAAATTACCTTGTGCACAATATGATTTATAATGAATCATCCAAGTATAAGTGCTTGCATATGCTTGTTGTTCTTGTAGGATTCCTAGGGGGCAACGTATTTAAGATTCCTCTCCACTACAGTTCATACCTGAGTCCTGTAAGGTAAGTGAGCTGAGGAACCCAAATAACGCTGTATAAATTATGTCAGTATAACTTATTTGTAATCCGCATTAAGGGTATGGCGACGATGTTATCAGGTGACTCCTGTGGACAGCCAATGTCGATTTAGGTGCTCTTCCTCCAGCGCTGCACTTTGTAGGGGGTAAACTAGCTGAACTTGACTCCAGTCTGATATGCTTCTATTTAGATTGAACTATCCTAGCTGTGGCGGTGGCATATGTAAATGAGCGGTCACTGTAGGTAATAAACGATATAGAGTTATTCTCAGGTATAATAGACCGGGAAAATCGGTCCACCGCAATAACACTGACTGTCTCTGTATTATAATAAATAACGTGACAGAGATATCCTGACTGACTAGGAATATTTACTGTAGGTCTACTTTAAGGGGGGAGACCTGTGCACTTTCGGTGAATGCCTTTTCCTTATGTTGCACAACGAAAGATTTTTAGCTCTGACTTGGATTTACAGCCTTAAGGTGGATTCATACTATTGGTATCATCTAGCCTGGATATGCACCGCTAGGATGACAGTTCTGATGTGCTGTAAATTATTTCTAGCTAACAGGACCTCCTGTACTCCGTATTCCCAGCTATAAGGTTTCAGTCAATATGCTTGTATTTATAAATCCCTTTCTGTCTGCTTTAATATCATTTAACAGCAGCCTGGACTCCAGACACTTCTCCTATGTACTATGTGTGCTCACTCGGTACTAGCAGGCTGCTCCCTGTCACTCTTCTGTCCGGTCACTCCCTTTTCTGCTATTTAGGGAGATATGGGCTTGGCCTGGTTGGGGGCTGGACTCACCACACCTCTAGCTGTAGTATAGCACTCCGGACTCAATATCCATATCTCCGCCTCCTCAGATGACGATGCGGCTTCCCCCTCACTGACCAGCTGTGACGCAACTCCTGAGGACTTCCGCGCCTGGATCGTCGCTCACTATAACACCCGACAGGATGCCGCCTGTCAGCCTCGGGTCTCTGCTGATTCACCGCTCCTACCAGGACAGCTGGCAGTGGCGTAACTACTGTAAGGCAGCCCCAGCTGCCGCTTGGGGGAGCAAGCTGTGTGGGCGCCGGCACCCACTCGACACACTGACATGCTTCTGCCTGCCGTTGCCCACTGGCTGAGCATCGGAGGTGAGTCAGCCACAGCGCAGGTGCGGCCATGGCAGAGACGACAAATCCCCCCCACTTCAATTGACTGTACATAGAGCTGGCTATTAAGTACTGTACA
The DNA here is from genome assembly GCF_055691185.1 of Crinia signifera. Lineage (NCBI taxonomy): Eukaryota > Metazoa > Chordata > Amphibia > Anura > Myobatrachidae > Crinia > Crinia signifera. The sequence goes on from NC_139221.1 coordinate 269,748,982, forward strand.
GGATGGGCGGGTGGGAATGCTAGGGCAGCCTGGGATGTGTTGGAGCCAAGTGTCTGCTGGCCTGTCTTCCTCTGTTCTGCTTCAGCTTCTCCGTTATGCGCGTGATGTCATCACGTCACACGCTGGGGAAACACGCTGGAGGAGGAGCGCCACAAACTTTTTGGCAGGGGGGAGCAAAATTTATAGTTACGCCACTGACAGCCGGGTAAGTTTCCTTACTGTCCCAGCACCGCTATCTGCTTCCTTCTATGCTGCGTTGCTCTGCACACCATTAACAGTGGGCATCCACAGTCACTATCAGTCTCTCCCCCAATATCAGGGATAATGGTACATTCCGCCCTAGAGCATACTGATTGGCACAATTCATTTTGCAAGTATTAAGGGAAGTTCCCTTATGCTCTGTTATTTGCTCCTTCACTTAACAACATTATGTACGATACACATGACTTATCCATGAAAAGTATTTAGTCATTTTAGCTTAGGCTAACCCATTTGGGGTTATATTAACCCTTCCTGTACCTCCTCATTGAGAGAGCTAACAACTGCACAGTCTCATTCTATATATGCACATATACTGTACTTCTATAACGTCCAAGGGTACTACTCAATACACACATTTTTATTATATTTATAAATATTTTGCACAGTGCTAAAGTCTTGTTTATATAGATATAGGAAAGAGTATTACACCTAGCATCCAGGGGTTTATTCTAGTTCATTCTTTCTGACAAAATCCTTCTTAGATGGACAAAACCATGTACACTGCAGGGGGGCAGATGTAACATGTGCAGAGAGAATTAGATTTAGGTGAGTTATTTTGTTTCTGTGCAGGGAAAATACTGACTGCATGATTTTACACTTCAATATAGATCTCACTTTGAAGAAAAACCCCACCCAAATCTAATTCTCTCTGCACAAGTTACATCTGCCCCACCCGCAGTGCACATGGTTTTGTCCATCTAAGAAGGATTTTGTCAGAAAGAATGGACTAGAATAACCCCCCCAGTGAGGTGTTTGTTTAGATTCTGATTGTTTAGTTGTGTCCCCTCAGTGCTGGTGACATCTTATAATACACAAAAGTAACAATGGCCATATCAATAATGAAGTTTTTCATACAAAAAAATAAACTAGAAGCGATTATTCGAATACAGTTAATTGAATCACTTAATTTTTATTCACTGTAATTACTGAATTTTGAGCAAGAATTTAATCTCATCCTGAAGCCCTTTTGTGGTGCTTAGCAGTCTCCAGTGAGGGAAGTGAATTATGAGTTGAACGTTTTTGCCATTGGTGACAGATATAATTATGCAGAGAGCAAATAATGTAGAGGTGTAAAGGAGGGGTTCTAATACTCTGGCTAAACCTGTGCTAAATGACATACAAATCTATGCGCAGGGATGAGAGGGCAATTCCAGTGACAAGGAGACAATGATTAATGGATTCAGTAGAATGAGAAATTCCCTGGAACCTGCCTGCGACACCTTTTTTATAATGATATCTAGCACTGAGAAATCCTTTTCTAAAAAGCGCTTATCATTTAATGTCATATATGCTGTCTCTAGTCCTTAAAATCATAATGATGAATGTGAATCCTCTATAACTGACACTGCACTTTACATATCAGGGCTCTCATTGTGCAATCGGAGTTCCGAGTAGGATACAGCCATCGCTGGGAAAGGTTTCATTTTCGAGCTATTGAACTTATGTGCTGATTCAGAGGCGGAGAAAATGGGTGTGGATCGTTTGGTCGAAAAAACTATTGGTCGACACTTGAAAAATCGTTGACATGGTCAAAATGTTGACACAAGCAAAAGGTCAACATGGAAAATGTCAATATGGGAAAAGATTTCAGGGTTTTTTTGGTGTCTACCTCAACATATGTCAGCATGGACAGCAGTGTACCGCATCCCCTTTACATGGCACCATGCTTTGAGCACGGTTTCTCACTGCGCTTGGCACACTATAATATTCTCCCTCTATGCCCACTGAGATGGTAAAGTCGGTTTAAAATAAAAAACTCATGCCAACCTTTTTCAATTTCCATGTTGACCTTTTGATCATGTTGACCTTGTCCACGTGTCAACCTCCTGCATATAGACCAATAGTGGTCGGCCTACTGACTGTCGACCTAGATACTGTCGACCTAATGACAATATTGGCGCATGTGCGGTGCGGCTCGGATGCAAAAGTACAAAAAGAAAAACACTCAACTCCGCAGACATCGGCATTGGATCATGCCATTATTGATTAGTGATCGTCCTTTTCTGTCTGGGAAAATCCTCTCCGCTCCTGTAGATGGACCCATGTACCTTGGGCCTGATCCAGGTATGATCCGTCGGGACAAAATTTGGCCCCGTTTCCGACTGTCTGCGCCTGCACATGCGCATGGGAGAATATGTGCAGACCCCCTGTTCGCATGAGCAGGGGAAGGAAGGGGACAGACACAGGGTTGGTGTAGGGGAACTCCCAGAGTTTTATGGGTGTCCCCGTGAAAATGGTGGGTGTTCCCCTGGGGACGCAGCCAGGTGGATGCCTGCTTGGGGCAGACGGCTGACATCACATGACATCAGCTCCTTTTCGGCCATCTACGTCGGAAATAAAAATCTAGACTGACTTTTATTTGCGAACCGGGAAAAACATTATTTGATGGCCGGCAACCATCAAATCATTTCTCAGGTGTGAGACTCCAAGCGAGGGGATGTGTAAGCGTACACATCCCCTCACATGCTATGTGGGGAATCAAGTGGGGAGGGGGGTGCATTCGGTTGGCCAACGGGAGGGTGGCGGGCTGGGTTTTCCTGTCCGCTAGGCTGTGAACATATGCAGCCTAGCGAACAGGTCTGAATCAGGCCCCATATGTGCTGTACAGGAAGCTGTATCACCATGATGTATTAGCATGTCGTGTACCAAAGTTGAGGAGTGAAAATTCCTCCCCTCCAGCGATCCCCATCGAAGGGGCTTAGCGCATCGAACTATTGCTGATGCGCTATGTTTCAGTGCACGGCTGGCTGCGCTGGACATACTTGTGATCTCATGGTGTATGGGCAGCAACACCTGCAGCTATGGATATCTATTCATACATTTCCCCCTGTTATTGGAGTGCTCTCTTATCTCTAGCGCTGATAAGGATATGGAAAGGATATTGGGCTGTATTCAATGAGGCTGGCGAGGGGGTTAAACGGCGAGGATAAACAAAAACAAGCCACCCTCGCTGTTTAACACCCGTGCAGGCCACACACCTTATTCAACATTCCTATTCAACCGTCCTCTGACATCAAGGATTCCCCCAAACGGCGAGGTTTGGTGAGTTGTGCTTGCCGTCACAGCTTGCAGTGAATACTTCCCAATGTCAATGTCATGAAGCCCACTTCTCCTTTTTCATACATGAGGGAGGAGCAGTATCAGTGCAGATAATGGTGCTGATACTACTTCTTCCCCATGTCAACCATTCTTACATTTACCCTTATGTTCCACCCTAATGCCAGATTCCATTTTTAGGTAGAAATGCATCTTTTCATATTTTCAGATGAAAATACATATAACTTACAATCCAGCATCTAAATACAGCTAATGTGTAAAGTCATCATCATCAACAACAGTATAATGCTAATTGCTGTATGCTTATAGAGTGAAAACGTGATAACAGAAATAAAAGCAAAGTTACTGTATGAAACAAACAATCTTTCTGCTGCAAATCGAAGTAGGGGATGTTATTATTGACATACAGTAGAAAAAACTGTTCTTAATCCTCAATATAGTTCAAATAAAATCGTCATTCTCATCTTAGATTAATTAGAAATACAATAAAATGCAAAGCAACATACAAAATGACCATAAGAGTGGGCCCAGGATCCTTTTCAACATGGAAAACACTAAAAAATAAGAAGATAACTTTCAGGTGATGTAACACTGTTAAAGGTCAATATGACACTTTTACTAGAAACGATAGATCCATCACACATGAGTTAAGAAAAAAACACATGCTAAAAATATTTTAAAAAGGTGACATAATACAGGTTGAGTATCCCTTATCCGAAATGCTCGGGACCACGAGCATTCCGGATAAGGGAATTTTCCGGTTTTTGGAATAATTTTTTTTTAGCCATACTTACCTGCCCCTGGTGGGTCCCCGATGGTCCCTCGGCGTCCATGTAGTCCTCCGGCGTCCACGGCAGGCCACCAGCACCATCTCCGGCGTCTCCAGCGGTCCCAGGAGTGCTTTGCGCAAGTTCCCAGACGCACCGGTGACGTCACCGTCACCGGCGCGCGCGCGCACTCGCGCAAAGCACTCCTGGGACCGCTGGAGACGCCGGAGAGGATGCTGAAGGCCTGCTATGGACGGCGGAGGACTTGGTAAGTATTAAAAGAGGGTTAGGGGGGGGGGACAAAAAAAAATTGAATTATTCCAAAAAAACACGGTTTTTGGAATAATTCATAATTCGGATACGGGATGCCCGGATACGGGATACCCGACCTGTAGTTATAGTCCATACGATACCATGTATTTGTCTAAATGTCCAATTGGACAATATTGAATATTGGATGACACCTTGAAGAAGCTGTCTATACAGCAAAACACATTGGTGGACCCCTAAAGGTGACAAATTACAACCCTGGTTTTGCAATACCTCATCTTTATACCAAGTGACCAGACCAGCCTCTAAATACCATTCGCCATAAGCTTGGGACTACATATGCCTTACAGTGGTCTATTACATCTTATTGGCTACAAACAGCAGAAGAAAAGCATCACCCATTAAGCCACAACAAAGAGACCACACATATCAAAGCTGAAGCCCTGCTGTGGGCACTCCATCTGGTGAGGCATAATAGGAATGGACACGGACATCCAATATGGTCCAATTGGACATTTAGACTAATATACGGTACCGTATGGACTGTAGTTATTATGTCACCTTTTTAATAATATTTGAGCACAACCTGTGTTTTTCTTAATTCATGTGTTATGGATCTATATTTTCTATTAAAAGCGTGATATTGACCTTTAACAGTGTTACAGCTCGTGAATTTTAGCACAGTTATCTTCTTATTTTTATTGTATTCCTTGTTTGGGAGCGATGTCCTTAATTTATTAACTGCAGCTTGGCTACACAGATCTACATCCAGCTTCCTTTTTCTTGATAACTTGTTATCTACCCCTTTTCCGATTCAAAATGGGTCTGAGAATGAGATTTTCCAATGTCCATTGCCACGTTGTGTCCTAATTTCTTTTCAGATGTACTAATAAACTTTTTTTTTAAAGTAAGGTACTTATGTATTATCTGGGCTCCCATGTTAAATGCACCCCATTTTTTCATACCCCTACTATCCAACTACGCATGGAGTTGATTTTATGTAGCGTGGCGAGCGCAGCGAGCCACCGTGCCCGAAGCGTGGCGAGACCCGCGAGGGGACGCGGTCTCATAAGAAAAACGGGAGCCCAGATTACATAAGTACCAAAAGTAATATTGGGTTTCTACTTTACCGAAGTCTCACAAGATGAGAGCAGCAATAGCCTTTACTATCGGTTTTACACTTTTCTCAAATGTATTAATCTTGCTAGGGTCATGGGTTGCATTCCATCCAGGTCCTTGTGTGAAGTCTGTTCTTTCTATGTTGCCATTTTTTTTTGCAAATCCAAATGCATCTATAAAGCAGGTCCTTAGTGTGAAAGGTTCTCCAAATAAAGCAGAGGCATACATACATTACAATCCTAAGGATATTGTGGCCGTGCAATCCTTGCAATGCCCATGCAGGCATGTTCACAATACCCTTCATAACTTCAACTTTGAGACCCGGAACGGTTGTGGTATCTACTAGAGCAAGTGGAATCATTGTGGGGTTCTGTTGCACAAATACGGTCAGGCTTTGTTCTCATTTAATTTTGTCTTGAAATTGTGAGGTCTTCTATTGGGACAAATGCAGGGATGAATAAAATACTAGCTTACCTTTATGTGGATGCACACACTTCAGATAAAGTATTAAAAACAAAACTACACCCATAATATTAAACCCAAAAAATTATAAACAAGTCATGTGATGCCTCCAATTGGGCATGTTGGTGTTTTCTATAATACGGACTGTGTCCTGGAATTGCCCCGTGATTTTTGTGTTGAAAAGGTCATAGATGATGTATGTATGTGATTTTTGCCAGATCCTGAAGCCACTATATAATCTCTACAAATACGTAGGTGGAATTCACAAACAGATCAGACATGGTTATCCACTCTGTGATACGAGAACTGACGAGCCAAGGTGACACCGACCTTTAATGTCTGTCATCTCTATCTGCCAAAATGGATATAGTGATATTTAACTTTTTAGATGCCCGTTTTTGATATCCTATCTTCCAGGGCACTGGAACCTATCTTTGCACTGTGCACCTATAGAACAAATTAATTGTCTTTTATTTAAGCTATAATCATAATCATTAATTTTTATTATCCTAATGCTTTTCTTAAATTTGTCCTGTTTATTAAAGCACTCTAAAGAATGAATTCTTTTAAACCTTTTACTGTTATACTAGAAGCTTCTCTCTCACAGCTTCCTGATTACAGGGTCCTTGGAGACCCAGAAATATTGATATGTGCATTATAGCATTATACTGTTATTATATAATACAGGGGTTTTAACCTAGGAGGTTCTTGGTATAATTGGAATTTTTCCTTACTTCTGGGGACTGTGGATTATATAGCACAAGCCCACAGGTAGCTGATTGGACTGGTTTTACATATGGGATGTATTCAGCATCCCAGCGGGCAGGATACCGGCAGTCAAAATACCAGTACAACCGGAGGCCTGCCCTCGTTACGCCCTTCACTGTCACAGATAGGTATCTGGTCCCACGGGACCCGGCCAATAGGGGATTCCCTCTTACCATCAGTTACTGCCCATTACTGTCTCCACCCACTCTGCATTGGGGGTACAATGGAACCACGGTTACCTCCTCAGACCCTAACACTGGCACCAGAGTACTACTTGCTGCGGTATATACAGTGACACACTGCTTACACCTGACTGGTCGTTGAGGGGTGGAAAGGTTTGAAGGCTAGACCCAATAACTTTGAATATCTCCTGCCACAATGGTTGAATATTTGGAGAAGTGGGTAGGAGGTGACAGGGCAGGACCCAGGCTAATTGCACATTAGGCCACAACCACATGCAGGGAAATTGTAGCGGTTGGTCCAAATTTACGTAGAGCAGGGCTTAAACAGTGCAATTTGCATATTATTGTGTCATTAGGCCCTGCCCCCTCCACCAGGCTGCAGTTTGTCTTCTCACTCCACTAGGAAGTGGACACAATGATGCATAAGGGGTGCCCACTCTTCCAGAGGTGTGGGGTACTACCCCATAAATTTGAAGTCCCCCACAGAATCCAGGAGAGAAGGTAAGTATGAATAAAACTGTTTCACATGTCAACAAAATAAATCAGCTGCGTCTGTCTTTAAACTTTGTTCATGTGCCATCTATCAGTCTAATAAATTCACATATGTATCATTTGTATGATGTCTTATTTTCGGGGATTGCCTGGTCTGGAAGTACTCACTGATTAAGCCAATTCCAAGGAAATTCTATAATTATTTAATTCAATATATAATACAGGCAATGTATACTACATAGACAAATTTGTGTGGACACCCCTCCTAAAAAGTTTCCACTACAGGTACATCCATTGCTATATCCATTGTGTATAAAATGAAGCACACAGCCAAGCAATCACCATAATCAGTCATTTGCAGTTAAAAGGATTATATTGAAGAGCTCAGTAGCTTTCAACATGCCAATGACATAGGATGCAACCTTTTCAACAAGTCTATCCCTCAAATCTCTGCCCTGCTAGAGCTGTCCCAGTTATCAGTAAGTGCTGCTATTGTCAAGTGAGAACTTCTAGGACAGTTCAGTTGCTCAACGGCAGCCACACAATCACACGGAGCAGCACTAAGAGCTGTAGCACATACCTGGTTCCAGGCTCTCCTCCAAAAGTGGCATTGGCATAAGAACTGTTTGCCGGAGCTTCATGCATTGGGCTTTCATAGCAACCACACATGAGCCTCAGATCACCATATAACCATACACAATGTCAAGTGCCACGGGGAGTGGTGTAAAGCACTTCGACATTGACCTCTGGAGCTGTGGAAACATGATCTCTGTAGTGACAAATAAACACCACCATCTCCCGGTCTGACAGATGAATCTGGGTTTGTTGGATGCAAGAATAAGTCTATTTCGTTTAAGTCAATGGTCAATAGGGGTTATTCCGACCTGATCACTGCCGGGAGATTTAGCACATAGCCGCAGTCTAGACAAAATCCACCCTGTCTGAGAATGGCTTGCAAAAATCATGCCAATCGGCGGCTATCTGTAAATACGCAGATCACTCATCATCATATGATTTTCCTAGTCTGTGCAGTCAGTGCGTAACCCAGAACCTACTCTGCATGTGCAATAAACACAGGCTGATACACTGAACCATCAGCGCCATTTCCCAGCATTGGTGATAAAACACAATGATCCATCAGGCTACATGCATTTCTTGTGCCCATTTATGTGGAACCACGTGTAAAACACGTATGTGTCTTTCCTGACACGTATGTGTCTTTTCTTTAGCAAGTATAATAGCTCTTACTAACTGCTTTGGTGCTCATTTAAATCTTGATATGTCAAATGATTTTGCAAGCGCTCGCAGACCTAAGACACCTCTGTGGTGTCTTAGGTTTGCAGGCTCCTTGTACGGGAAGCTGAAGTCAGCTGCCCGCCCGTAGTAATCTATACATTATCTATCTATTAATCTATCTAAACATTATTTATAAAAATGGAAAATATTTCGGCCAAGGACAGATGGAGGAACATCGTTCCTGATAATGTCGTGGTTAAGTAAAGGTTCAGGGACAGCTTGTTAGTGATGATAAAAGCATTGCTGCATTATGTATAGCACCATTGGTAGTTCAAAATAATTTAAATGTAGTCAGCTTTCAGTTATGGACACCCGTCACCTCTGTATTCACAGTTTAGCCATCAACTCCTCCCAAACTTTTTGTTAGGCAGCTCTAATTAAAGTTCCCTTAACATATTAGTTATATATGTGGCAGTCCACCCCAGAGGTGTCCCTGTGCCCTCAAAGAAGGTCAATTGCAGCTAATGCTGCTCAGAGAAAGAACTGCATTTTTATAGAAACAGCAGGGCTGTGAGGGGTTAACAGACAGCTAGTGTCCCAGCTCCCCTGCACTTGTGACAGGAAGCTGAGAGGTCAGAGGTGATCCCAGCAGCAAGGTGAGAGGGAGGAAGTGTGCAGAGAGTGAGAAGACATGCTGGGAACAGGGTGATACTCAGGCAGAGAGAGGAGAAAGCCCAGCAGCGTGTGTACAGTGAATGGAGAAGCTGTTCCCCTGTCCTGCACTGAAGAGGAGATCAGGTGCTGCTGATAGGTGCCAGGCAGAGTGAGACCCAGAGAGGAGTGAGAGACCCAGAGAGGAGTGAGACCCTGAAGAGTCATGACCAGCAGGAGCTGGCATCTGCAGCTGAGAGTTAAGGTATAGGAGCTCCCCTACCCCCAGGCTGGCCTGCACCCCACATTGGCCCACTTTACCCAGCTATGGAAGTGGCTCTCCACTGCATAGGGGACAACTGTTATTGGGGTGCTGATCACCCTGCGACATTAGCAGCCCAGAGACACCTGCAACACCCCTCTGGCTGCATGCCAGATTTGCCACCACTGCCAAGCCTATATCTACAGCCTTCGTTGTATGTCTAGCAGGGGGTTGCCCTAGGTAACGGGAACCCGCCTGTACCCTATTGAAGGGATTGTTAATTTGCTCTGCCATGCTCGTAGTCAGTGTGCACACTAAGTTAGGTCCTAATTCAAAGTGAGGATATATGTCGACGTGGGACCAATATGTTGACACGTGACTGTGTATGTTGATTCATTTGCCAATAGATTATATTGAGGTTTCTGAGCCATTTAAATTGATTGCTAGATAGAATGATTATTGTTTGATTGTATGCTTTACTGTAGGTGTTTGTTCATTGAGTATTTCTTCTTGTCATTTGTCATTGAGATATTGCAGCGGTCAATCCGTGTGTTAGTAAATAAATTACTGTCGCTGCTAATCGTGGTAGAGTTGTCTTTTGTGGGTCCCTTGGGTTGTGCCGTTCCCTGCCACAGGTTCACCAGCAGAAGCCGCGAAGAATCCAGAAGCCGCCGCCGTCACCAGCTCCAGATTAAGGTACGCCATCTTGCACCACACCGTACAGGGGCACTGTCACATATATGATACAGATTCATCTCTGGATTCTGACTGTCAAAGATAGGCAAGCCCAGTGATGGGGGGGGTCACAAAAGGGACAACAATCCCCCTACCTCAGTGACCACAACCCAGTGATCTCCACCCTGGAAACTACCTCCCTGTGACCTCCAGGGCAGCGGAAATTGTGTTACTTTTCACTATGCTGGACCCACTGCCTCATCATTAACAGGCATGACAACGCTGTGTGTTTTAGCAGCAGAGGAGTCATCTGCTGGATTCACTATGCAGGAGGCCCCCTAAAAATGAGTGACACAGTGACACTGCACAGATACAGGGGAGAATTCAATGGAGGGAGGGGGGATTTAAAATACATATTGTACACATGATATAAAAAGGATCAATGCAATAGGTGCCTTATATGGGGAGAATATAAGGGGACATGATGTGGGGAGAAGTAATATGCAGGATGATATGGGGGATCATGTACATATAATGAGCATAGGGGGCTCATAGAGACATAAAAGTACAGGGCCCCAATATTTCTGTTTCCGGCCCTGGGTTCAATAGTTGTGAAGAAGGCTTCAGGGTCCCTAAAGTTGATTCAGTGACAGGATCAGGGCTCCATCAGTACAGAGCATGCTCAGGAATGGCAGCATGATGGTGTGAGTGCATCTACACACACAATGAGACGGAGACTTTTAGAGGATGGCCTGGTATCAAGAAGGGCAGCAAATAAGTCACACAAAAAACATAAGGGACAGACAAATATTATGCAAAAGGCACAGGGATTGGACTGCTGAGGACTGGGGTAAAATCGTTTTCTCTGAAGAATCCCTTTTCAGATTGTTTGGTGCATCTGTAAAATTCTTGTCCGGAGAAGAAAAGGTGAGCGATACCATCAGTTCTATGTTATGCCCACAGTAAAAAATTCTGAGACCATTCATGTGTGGGATTGCTTCCCAGCCAAGGGAGTGGGCTAACTCACAATTTTGTCAAAGAACATAGCCATGCCTAAAGAATGGGACCAAAACATCCTCCAAGAGCAGCTTCTCCCAACCATCCAAGAACAATTGGAGCACCTTGCCATTAAAAATTAAAAGTAATTACTAAGTAGAAATGGGAACAAAACATTGACATTGTGGTCTCATTGCCAGGAAACTCCCCAGACCTTAATCCCCTTGAGACTTTGTGGTCAATCCTCAAGTGGATGGTGGAAAACAAAAACCCACAACCCCCCCCCCCCCCGCCCCCCCCCGGCTTACCTTCCTCCAGGACCCGGAAGGTAAACTCCTCCTCCCCCTAGCAGGGCGGAAGAGGCATCAGGGGCAGTCTGCTTAGGCTTCTTGCCATGGGTGGTGGAGGCGTCCAGGGAGGTGACGGAGACCCTGCGCACACCACATTACAGGTATACCTCCGTCACCACATTGCGATGCTAATAGCATATGTCAGTACATATGCGATAGCATTGCTGGGGTGGCAATGTATTTTAATACATCCAGCCCAGAGAGAGAGAAAGAGTGCTGCACCCTCTTTCTAGTGCCAGCTACCTGTAGTGCTAGCGCCCTGTGGTGACAGCTCGCTGCAATGCCTTCTACCTGTAGTGCCAACTCCATAGTGCAGCTCCTTTTAGGACCTGCTCTCTTTAGTGCTAGATCCCTGCAGTACCAGCTCCCTCCAGTGCCATCTCCGTGCAGTACCATTTCCCTGTAGTTCCATTTCACAGCAGTACCATCTCCCTGTACTGCCAGATCTCTAGTACCAGCCCCCTTTAGTACCAGATCTCTCTTTTACCAGTTACCCTTAGTAAGCCTTAGGGAGTGCCAGAGCGAAATAGACTGCGGTAGCGGTCGGTGGGCAGGCAGGAGATTTCAAAATCTGGGCAATGACAATAAAGTGAATCTTATCTAATCTGAAATCAATGGGAAACCTCTGATTGGCTGAGAGCCATGACAGACAGATCAGTGGCCACCCATTGATTTGAATGGGAGTTTTCTAATCTGCTGCCTGCCCCCCACTATCACAGCCTGTTCCCCACCGGCCTCTCTCTCTCTCCGGCTGCCAGCAGTGAGGTGAGGAATGGGGGTTCTCTGATGCAGAGCGGAGAGATTGCCTCTACTGCCAGGGCATCCCTGCTCTGCATATATGCCAGCCCACGGTGCATATGAGGATCCACTGGCACACACCTACTGTAGCTACAGCCCTGATCAATTACACACCAATGGCCAGTGGCATAACTATAAATTTTGCTCCCCCCTGCCAAAAAATTTGTGTTGCCCCCCCCCCCCCCCCCCCCCCTCCAGGCTCCTCTCCAGCATGTGACGTGATGACGTCACACGCATAACGGAGAAGATGAAGCAGGAGAAAGGAAGAGAGACCAGCATACACTGCTGCTTCCCTTGGCTCTGACACATCCCAGGCCGCCCTAGCACGCTCATCCGCCCACCCATCCTGTACACAGTAGCCAATAGCCGGCTCTGTGTACAGTCAATTGAATCAGTGGGGTAATTTGACATCTCTGCCATGGCCCCATCCGCGCTGCGGCTGACTCGCCTCTAGTACTCAGCCAGTGGGCAGTGGCAGGCAGCAGCATGTCAGTGCGTTGAGTGGGTGCCGGCACCCACACAGACCCTGCTGCTGCTAGGGCTGCCTTACAGTAGTTACGCCACTGCCAATGGCAAGGTTCTTTCTCTGAAACATCGGATGTAGAGCAGCAAAATGTTGACACGCTTTCAATGCTTCTGGGCTGGGTGTGTGCCCACAATTGGCCACATAATGAAAACACACAGAGTGGTATGCGGGGGAGGCATATTCAGTAGCTTTTCTAGGAGAAAAGTCAACTTCCATAGTTCTTTGTGTAAAAGGTAGAATAATACATTTATAAATGCTGCAATCTCAACAATTTCCTTTGCTTAATTGGGCCAAGCACAATTGTAAGTTATGCATCTCTGCAGGCCGTGAGCAAAATACATGGGGAGTAAAAACACAAATAGCAGCGCTTAAATATACAATAATTGATGGGATTGTCTGAAATACTTTAAAAATGAATAATAACATTTATTAACATATAGGCCTTTATTCAGATCTGATCTCAGTACAAATTTGTTTTGAAAATGGGCAAAACCATGTGCACTGCAGGTGGGGCAGATGTAACGTGCAGAGAGAGTTAGATTTGTGTGAGTTATTTTGGTTCTGTGCAGGGTAAATATTGGCTGCATTATTTTTACACTGCAATTTAGATTTCAGTTTCAACACACCCTACCCAAATTTAACTCTCTCTGCACATGTTACATCTGCCCCACCTGCAGTGCACATGGTTTTGCCCATTTTCCAAACAAATTTGTACTGCAATCAGATCTGAATAAGGGCAGTAATGCAAATAAAGTGAACATAACAATACTTAAAACACAAATGTTTAGATTTGTGTGGCTTTTAGAGGATGTATTAGGAGTGCAACTATTAGAGTGTGACTGGCCACACTCTAATAGTTGCACTCCTAATACATCCTCTAAAAGCCACACAAATCTAAACATTTGTGTTTTAAGTATTGTCATGTTCACTTTATTTGAATTATATGTTAATAATGTTTCAATTAGCAATTTAGATTGTCCTTTTTATTACACAAAGTTCCACCTGTATCATATTGGGGTTATCACCTTGAAAAAGCTGTTAAGAAGGACAGCGAAATGTGTTGGTGCCAAGGAGAATAACCAGCCAGTCTGCACTTTTGGTCCATCACACATTCCACCTATTGGACTCCCAAACCTGTCTTTTCACCACAACATAGAGAGGAAAAATGGGTCACACCATCCACTCCAGAGATCCTCCAGCGGTCTTCTGCAATTCATGCCTACACAAGGAACCATATAATAGTGAGGACATTGGACAAGCAGATTCTAGGAACCCCAGTACTCCTCCAGTGGTGAGAATTTGTACACCCTAATATCATACAGGACCATCTAAATTGCTAATTGAAAGACTGGCTACACTCTAATGGTTGCACTCCTAATACATCCTCTAAAAGCCACACAAATCTAAACATTTGTGTTTTAAGTATTGTCATGTTCACTTTATTTGAATTATATGTTAATACATTTTATTAGCAATTTTTTAAGTATTTAAGACAATCCCTGCAATTATTGTATATTTAAGCCCTGCTATTTGTGTTTTCACTCTCCATGTATTTTAAATCTTGAAGGGTCCAACCAAACTCTTCCCCTAGCAGCTGCTTCTAGAAAATCAGCTTACCTAAGTGCCCGAATCTCGTACCTTTGGTAAATTTTCTTGCAGGCCATGAGCAACACTGAGGAGCTGTGGCTGCAATCTCAGCCTGTTCTGTAAATTACAGTACCTTGAACCTTCCCAGGAGACATCACAATATGCCAGCAATGATAAAATGAATCACATCTCATTGAGACTTATGGGAGATCTTCCTGTCAGGATTTTCTGCAGATAGACACCTGCATGATAGTGTCCCATGTAACCAAATAAAACCACTTAAACCAGGAGCCGGGTCGAACACTCGGGTCCGGCGCATTCACACTAAACATGGGTCGACTATTATACAGAAGCCGGGGTGGTCGACCCAGGTTATAAGCTGTGGTGCTTTCACACCGCACCTCAACCTGGGTCCATACGTCACCAACCTGGTCCGAGGTGCGATGTCAAAGGGGTATCACTCTTATAAAATAGAACTATATACCTACTTACATACACAATGCTATATCTGGTTTATTAAAGTTTCCTTAAGCACTGGTAAAACACTAGAAATGTGTCTAGCTCAGATCTTTACATTTTTCCAGTGTACAACAGTCCCCTTATTATTACCATGTTACACAAATATGACATGTCATCAAAAATGTAATTCCGGAAAGATTTTGCTTAGGGGTTTAAATTGAAAAAAAAGAAACAAAACATTTGTGTGTTTTATATATTTGCAGAAAATCTATATGACCTGCTGTCTTGTACACAGTATTGCATTTGCTTGTTCTAACCACCTTAAGGAATTATTGTGATACAATGGAGTACTATGGTAAGTCAGACTCAGTATGTAACACATACAATACTCACCCTACTGATCCTAGATTACTAAATAGTACAGTATATGGGAGTACTACAGTAAGTCAGACTCAGTATGTAACAAATACATTACTCATCCTACTGATCCTAGATTACTAATGCTATTTGGGATCACAACGGCAAGTCAGACACCATATGTAACACATACAGTACGGAGCCTACTGAGCCTAGATTACTAAATTATATAGGGGAGGACAACGGTAAATCCGATTTAGTATGTAACATATACAGTACGCAGCCTACTGAGCCTAGATTACTAATGATATATGGGAGTACTATGGTACGCCAGACTCAGGGCGGGATGTACTAAGGAAAAAATGCAGTAAAATCACAGTTTTCGGGGTTTTACCGCATTTTCAAATGTACTAAGACCCAGCCGTCGCGTCTTCGCCGGGCAGGGTATTGCCACCTTTGGGTGGCGATACCCTATAGAAGTCTATGGGCTTCTTATCGCCACCCGCCGCAGACCGCAGATGCCGACCCAGTCTCATCCTCCGTCAAACTCCTCATCCCCCTAGCAACATGACACAGCCGGAAGTCCTTCCAGCTGCAGGGGGAGGAGGTGCCGTGAACAGCCGCTGAAGCCCAGGGATGTGACGGACGGACACACGTCCAGGAGCTGGCGGCAAGGGGGCTGGGAAAGATTCGCCAGCCCCTGCATGAATGAGACCGGCTACATCTGTATGTGTGAGCTATGTAAAACAACAGCTAACACATAAATAGACAAAAAAAAACTGTGAGCATGATTGTGTGTTAAAGAAGGAACCTTTCTTTTTATCAATTTAATTTCACAATTTAATTGAAGTTAGAATACGGGTGTTTCTTAGATTACAATTTACTTTCCTTATTTATAAAAAATTTTCTGTCACCTACAAGCAGGATAAGCAGCTACCCTAATGAATGGACCAATATTCAGCCAATCATCTCACTAGTAATAACTAGTGACAACACACAGGCAGTGGAGCTCTGCGATCAGGTATACGTCGCTCTGCTAGAGTGAAATTCCGCACCATGAAAGCCTGCAATTTGCTTACCAGGGCTTGTGAAAATGAGCTGGTTTGATGACTGGCTACAAAACCCTTAGCAAGCTACTCACCATTGAATGATTTTTCCACTGTGTGCAGCCTGTACGTAGCCCAGGACTTAACTCGGTGGCTGTGGTAAAAACAGTCGGATCAGGCCCGGAGTGGCGTCACATGACTTCTCCTAAAACGCCTAGAGCATGCCTGTATTTTCCCTGACACTCCCATAAAATATCCAGTAACCTTCAAAAACAATGGCTTTCTGTCAATAAATTTGTGTTAAATTAGCAATCAAAAAAGTAGCATGATTTTATCACAGCAAGGCCCTGTTTATTAGTATATGCAAACCCCAGGATCAAACCGCTTTGGCGATTTTCACCGCTTCAGAGGGTGCAGATAGGGGCAGGAGCAGGGGAACGCCCAGTATTTTATGGTCATCCCCATAAAAATGTTAGGGGTGCCCCTGGAAACGCAGGCATGGGTGGTTAAGGTCATATGTCGTCAGAGCCCACCCTGTATTCTGCGTTCAGCCACAGAAATAAAAGTCAGTTTTGACAGTTTTGTGTTAAACTTCAGAACCACCCACATAACCTTCATAAACCCGTCCTGTCCATTTACATCCCCACTGTACAGGTCAAACATATCGTCACTCCCATCCTCCTGACTTCCAGCCAACATTGCTGGATCACTGTATCATGTAGCCCACCATGAAACTTTCCAAACTGGTGTACTATTATGCAACTCCTATTCAGGTCCGCCAATAGGGGGATGCTTTGGGTACAGCTGCCCCAGGCCCCGGCAGCTCATTTTGCCCACCGTAACCCCCCTCCCAACTGCCTCCACTGTGCTGCAAAAAGCAGGTACATTGGCTTTTGAGCCAATCAGAGCTTGCATATCAGCAGCCAGAGCGGCTGCCGGTACCCAAGCTCTGATTGGCTCACCAGCTGGTACTGCATTTTAATTGGCCGCCGGCATCCTTAGTTGAAGAAACCTCTGCTCCGGGCTGCAGCTCAGTGGAAGAGGAGATGGGGAGCAGGAGCCGGGTTACGGTAAGTCAAGTGAAGAGGGGGTGGACTCAGACTGGAAATTAAAATAAATATGCCCCCGAAGCCAATAGAGAGGCCAAATGATAGACCAATAGACAGGCCCCCATGGCCAATAGACAGGCTCATGAACAGGCCAATAGACAGGCCCTTAGAAATGCCAAGAGACAGGCCTCCATGGCCATTACACAGGCCCCCGTGGCCAATGGATAGGCCAATGGACAGGCCAATAGACAGGCCTGTGGACAGGCATATAGAATGGCCTCCATGGCCAATACACAGGCCCCCGTGACCAATGAACAGGCCCCCATGGCCAGTAGACAGGCCCCTGTGGCCAATACACAGGCCCCCGTGGCCAATGGACAGGCCCCATGGCCAATAGACAGGCCCCCATGGCCAATGGACAGGCCCCCGTGGACAATGGACAGGCCCCCCGTGGCCAGTAGACAGGCCCCTGTGGCCAATACACAGGCCCCCGTGGCCAATGGACAGGCCCCATGGCCAGTAGACAGGCCCCCGTGGCCAATACACAGGCCCCCGTGGCCAATGGACAGGCCACCGTGGCCAATGGACAGGCCCCCTTGGCATGTAGACAGGCCCCCGTGGCCAATACACAGGCCCCCGTGGCCAATGGACAAGCTCCTATGGCCAGTAGACAGGCCCCCGTGGCCAATGGACAGGTCCCTGTGGCCAACGCACAGGCCCCCGTGGCCAATGGACCGGCCCTCATGGCCAACGGCCAGGCCCATGGGCAGGCAGATAGACAGTCCCCCATGGCCAATGGATAGGGATATAGACAGGCCCCAATGGCCAATAGACAGGCCCCATGGCCAATAGACAGGCCCCTGTGGTCAATAGAAAAGCCCCCATGGCCAATGGACAGGCCCATAGATAGGCCCCCATGGTCAATGGACAGGCCCCAGGGGCCAATAGACAGGCCCCTAAGGCCAATGGAAAAGCCATTTGATAGGCCTCCACCCCCCTGCAGCCAACAGAGAGGCCCCCCTGGCCCCGGACGGAGATGCCCCTGCCCCTCTATGAATGTGGAAGAAGCAACCCTGCTGATTAATTTAGGATTGATTGAAGCGCTGCAATTTGCCCTCGTTGTAACTGCTGCTTGTTACAACCTCCAGAGAAAGACCACTGTTGCTATCTTCAGGTACCATCTCCCTACAGGTACCGGAAGGAGGACATCTGTACTGGGGATCCAGTTGCCCCTAATTTGCCCCCCAGTGGTCTCTGAAGATCCCATTACCACTAGGTAGACTTTTGAGATTCTAAAGTCTTGCAAAACCACTCCACAGATTCCTCCAGAGGCACCCACTTGGATACAGTGCGAATAGAGAGGACCTGTGATTCCTGTTTATCCCTATATTTCCTAAAAACATCAGTGATATTGGATACAATAATATCGGTTAAGTACACTTACCAAAATTGGATTAAGAATCAACAAATCGAGACCATTGTGGCCTGGTTAACCATCCTGTCAGTGAGATTTCTTTCTTTTGACTATATATTTTTTATTATTATGTCATATGTATGTATGTTAATGTTTTTGTTACCAATAGAGAGTGACTAACCCCATACCCTAGTAGCAGCTTTAGGGAAACTTCAGGTGCCCATATATATTCTATAGGAGAATATATATTTTTGAAAGCACCTTTCCAGCCTGGCACCTCCTGCTTTGCATCCTCTGCTGAGCGGGTTCTGCCGGCCTGCTGATGTACTAGGATTGGAATGCTGGATTGGAATGATCTCCATCACCTCTTTATAGATACAGAAAATAAAGAGCACTAATTTATGGTGCATTCTCCAGCCAGTGTAAGAGAATACATTTAAAAAATAGGGTGTTTTTCTCCTAAATGACGGGAACTTAACACTTAACACTTGTGCACTTCACAAATACAATCTGTACACTCTGTGACCTCTACTAGAGCCATTGTGGAACAAATCATTTCTATTTTGCATGTTTTAGGGGGAGATTGGTGAAAGCACCTTTATGTTTCTTTAAGTGACAGTTGTATAGATTGATTTATTTGGTTTTAATTGGTTTATAATAATATCAGAAGTTCTGGTCTCTCTCCTGCAGTGGAAGCCTGAGTGCACACCCTAACAATGTTCACTGTGAGGGAGACTGGACAGACTTAGGAGGGGGAGGGAACTGGCTAAGTATGAGAGTGGGAATGTCAGAATGGAGTGGGGAGTGTTTAATGGGGGTTGGATAAAGGATGGAAAGGTGGGATGGATGGAGCAGCAGAGCTGGAGCTGTGATAGAGTGGTCAGAAGGTCAACTGAGAGAGCTAAAGATCTGAGACATAAACAGGCATCATGTTACCCAAATCACAGAAATAGATTAAACTGGGGGCACACGGTGAACGATGACCCAGGCCCTACCTCACTGGGGATCTGCGCACGAATCACACTGCTGCACTGTGCAGTCCAGTAGTAGGAATAGGACTGGGCATGACAATTGTGGATAGGCCAGATTATGGTTGTTGGCTGGAGGTTCAGAGGAGTGTTTTTTTTTTTTTTAGGACTATACAGTTTTATTTCAGGACTAAAATCTTGACTAACGCAAAGCAAAAAAGACCAAAACTCATTTTATCCTCCTGGCCACATGTAACTATGGGAAGTAGGGTTAGAATATTTTAAAAAACATTTATGTGTTCCAGATCTTTGCAGATCAATATCTAGCTGTGAAAGAAATAGGTTTGTGTACAGCATTGCACTTGTTTGTTCAAACCAACTTAAGGCATTCTTGCCTACTTTAGGGCTGTCCTCACTGGGAGACGGTAACCATGCTTATTAAGGAATTATTGTATTTGAGGTCATGGACAGTGCTATTGTGTCATCGTGGCTACTCCCCCACTGGGAAATGCCCATATTACGGGCATTGCACAGCGGGAGGTGGGGCTATGATTCACGTAATTTGATCACCACGGACTCCTCGCAGAGGGGGAGTTGTGGGAGACTGGTGTCAGTGTGGGGAGCTGGCTCACCTTTCCGGGGGCCTTTAGGCGGACCTAGTTTGGGCCATTCCGAGAGTGTAGGCAAGCATGACAAGCATGGTACACAATGGCAGACATGTTGCCAATCATTTGATCAGCCAAGGTATCGTTAAGTAATCAGCCAGTGTGTATCAGTGAAAGGCTTTGTTTTTAGATATTTCTCCGGCTTTGCAACACAGCTGATATCGGTGCATCATGCTGTGTGTACGGGCTATGCGCCAACCACCTGTACACCCACACAAAGTTGGCGGTGATTTATATGTCAACTGGGAGGTTGTAAATTTAGTCATGTCAGATCTAATACAATACAACAGACAGTGTACACTAGACACTAGACAGTACATAGCAAATACAAATTTCAAATAGGCAAAGGTATAATTGAATACTATAATCAAAAAACAGATTTAGAATGCATGGCTAAAGAAGACAATTTAAATCAAAGGTACTTATGTAGTATCTGGGCTG
The DNA here is from genome assembly GCF_055691185.1 of Crinia signifera. Taxonomy (NCBI): domain Eukaryota; kingdom Metazoa; phylum Chordata; class Amphibia; order Anura; family Myobatrachidae; genus Crinia; species Crinia signifera. The sequence goes on from NC_139221.1 coordinate 269,769,840, forward strand.
CCGATTTTTTGATTGTATGCCTTAAGTTAAGGCATACAATCAGATGCGATGCGATGCGATATCGCATCGCATCGCATCGCATCCGATATCGGATGCGATGACCCGATTTTTCCATAGGAATCAATGTTAAAATGATTCCTATGGAAAAATGGGTCCTTTTCATACCCCTACTATCCAAGTGGGCATGGAGTTGGATATAAACCTGTGGCGAGCGTAGCGAGCCACCGAGCCCGAAGCGTGGCGAGCGAAGCGAGCCCCGCGAGGGGACGGTATTCGTCCCCTCGCGGGGCTCGCTTCGCTCGCCACGCTTCGGGCTCGGTGGCTCGCTACGCTCGCCACAGGTTTATATCCAACTCCATGCCCACTTGGATAGTAGGGGTATGAAAAGGACCCATTTTTCCCATTGAATTCCATGTTAAAATGGACTCAGTCCATTTTAACATTGATTCCTATGGAAAAATCGGGTCATCGCATCGCATCGCATCGAATCGCATGGTCGCATGCGATGCGATGCGATCTCCCGATCCGACCCGATTTAGAAATCGGCAGCCCAGATACTACATAAGTACCAAATCAAATTATTCATTGAGGGCGGGATATATTAAAATACATCGCCGCCCATCGCAATAATGTTGATCGCATATGTAGTAACATATGCGATAAACATTGCACTACAGTGACAGAGGCCTCCCTGTGAGGTGGTGTGCAGGGGTTCCCCCTCACCTCCCTGGGCTCTTCTCACTCCCCCCACTGCCAGAAGCCTAAGCAAGCTCTCCCAGGCTACTCCTCCTCCCCCTGCAGCCGGAAGGACCTCTAGATGTGTTGCTAGGGGGAGGAAGAGTTTTCCTTCTGGGTCCAGGCTTCCTGGAGTAAGGTAAGCCAGGGGAAGGGCAGTCGGCTTCCAGGGGGGGGGGTCACGAGGGTCAGTGGGTTGGGACGAGGGAGGATAAGAAGCCCATAGGCTTCTATAGGGTATCATCACCCAAAGGTGGAAATACCCTGGCTGCAGGGTTTTAATACATTTGAAAATTTGGTAAAACCCCTGAAAACGGGGGTTTTACCGCATTTTTACCTTAGTACATTGTAGTAGATGGTCTTGCCTGCATGCAGTCCATGAGGAATCACGGTATTAAGGTGGTATATCCATCATGCCTCTTTCTGCAAAAGAATGTTTGCGTGGTCACCTGCCTATCACGCTATCGATGATTTTGTATCAAATAGTTGACGGGCCATGCTTCATTTGTCAAAAGTGCCTGGCAGCAGCCTGTTCAGTATCTTTACCCTCGATTGCCAAACGGCGAGGTATGTAGTCCCATCCATTCTTTGGGTTTGCGGATAATCTTGCCTACATACTGTAGGCAAGACCGCAGGGGCTCTTAATCAAATAAATGACAAATGAAGAGTTGCAAGTGGTTAATCTTATAGATTTTATCAGAATGTGGGTGTGAGAATGTGCTACCCACTTCTAGAAAGTTGCAAGTCGTGCAGCCCAAGCATTGATAGTTGCGATACCCATGATCTTGCTGCTTGCTGTGGAAAATTGATATAAGTATTTGATATTTGTCTAGTATGCACTGTCTATTGTATTGTATTATTAATGTTTATCTAGTGGCCATTGCCAAGCTACCAGTAGACACCGATGACGTCACCTGGGATGCACTGGGGCGCCCATGTTGACACCGGCGGAAGCACGGAACAGGCAGCTACACACATCGGGTGAAGGTGCAGGTATATAAAGCATGTTATGTGTTTGTAAATTTGCTTCTGATGAAAATTCATTACTGAATTGAAACGTTAAGCGTATCCTGCTGTGTAGTGTCTTTATTTCTGCGAGTGCTGCCCCGCAATGTCAAGCCCTATCTGTATCCAAAGGAGGGCACATAGAGGTAGGAGGGCCCTGCTCGCAAGCTTACAATCTATATATCATCTATATACTGTATATGTCTAGTGTACGTGAGTCTCAGAAACACTGCCATCTCCTGGCAGAGATTGAAACTACATCTCTTTCTCACACATGCACAAACACAGAAGGTAGCTTTTGCTTACTAGTGTTGTATATATATATATATATAGTATACAGACACACAAACACACAAATATTCCACATTCATTGTCTCCTGTGCACATTAGA